>NW_015163101.1:1064324-1110880 GCF_001447785.1 Gekko japonicus | reverse complement strand
GAGGCTGCTGATCAGAGGGTGTATGAAGTGTGGTGGTCCAAACCTTATTTTGGGTTGTAAAGGGCAAGCAGTTCCTGATTCAAATCTCCTTAGAAAAGGGTGTTGTCGTGGATGCACTCCAAATAGAAGGGTGTGGCACCAGAACCAGTGTTTGGACCGGGCAGTGACATATGTCTCCTTGCAGAGGACAGTCCCCGGAGTGTAGTGATGTGTCATTTGGGGTGGTCCAACGATTTTGGCTGTCTGGCCCCAGTGTCTGCTTCCATGATTGTGCTGGGGGCACCGCACTTTGGAGCAGATGGCACAAGAACCGTGCTTTGGACTCAGACACAGAATATGTCCCCTGAAGGGAGAGGATAAATGAAGTGTGGTGGTCAAAACCTTATTTTGGGTTGTAAAGGGCAAGCAGTTCCTTATTCAAATCTCCTTAGACTATGGTGTCGTCCTGGAGGCACTCCAAATAGAAGGGTGTGGGACCAGAAGCAATATTTGGACCAGGCAGTGCCATATGTCTCCTTGCAGAGAGTGTAGTGATGTGTCATTTGGGGTGGTCCAATGATTTGGGGGGGAGTGTTTCAGCCTAGCCCCAGTGTCTGCTTGGATGATTGTCCTGGGGGCACAGCACTTTGGAGCAGCTGGCACAAGAACCGTGCTTTGGACCAAAAAACAGGATATATCTTCTTGAAGGGGAGAGTCTCCTGAGTGTGGGGGTATATGATATGTGGTGTTCCAAAGCTTATTATGGGGTTTAGAGCTTTCCAACTCTCCTCAGTGTTTCTGGATAATTTCACAAATAAGTGAAGATATGGAATGAATAAGGAACTGCAAATAAGGAACCAACTTCAGCCTATGTTGGTTTTGCCTTGTTTAGGGTGTGTTCAGATGGGCAGCTAATCCTGCCATTGGCCTGGCTCTAATTTGATCTAGATCTTATTTATCCGGCCTTGCACGACCAGACAGCTCCCCTTACCATGCACATACTCGCAGTGGCTTGTCTAGACGGTGTCCACCCGAAGGAGCTGCGTGGTCGGGTTTTTTTTTTTTTTTAATCTGTTTGCGCATGTGCATCTGTGCCTCAACATGTACTTGTTTTTCCATGCATGCACAGAATTGAATGGTTAAAGCACCACCAGTAGTACCTCCCTCTAGGTACCACTTCAATTAACGCAGTTCATAAATTTCATGGGCCATTCAGAAACATGAAATTGTCTGGAATGTTTGAGCGGAGCTCTGGGGCTGTCACGTGTTTACGCATTTATGTGCATATCGCTAAGAATTTTTAAAAATGGCGACTGTTCAGGATGGTCTGGAGCAGACCATCCCGACGGGCTGATTGTGCCCTGGAATGATCAGATGGAGGAAGGTCTGTCATTGGCCCGTCGGCAAGCAACAGCACCAGACTTACAGTGGTATCTTTTAAGTACGGCTCCCGGGTAGGGGAAAACGGGCTGATCACAGATGTCGCTGTCTGATCGTTCCGTTTAAATCCGCCAGGCATCCATGCCTGGGGCGGATGTAAAGACACGTCTGATTGGGGCCTTAGGCAGCAAAACTCTCTCCAGTTTCCTCCACAAGATGGCCAGAACTCCCCGGCACTGTATAAAACAACGGATGAATGATGATGTCCCCAGCCACTGTGAGACTCCAGAATCTATCCTGGGTGTGGAGGTATGTGTGTGTGTGACTGTCACATAAGGTATGTGTTATTTCCATAAATCCGTGACTCAAATGAAGATATTTATTTAGGCGAGGAGTTATAAATAAGAGAGAGAATAACAAAAAATACAAACTCTGTTGTCCTTTCTTACTGTACAAAAAGAGAATGAAACACTGACCCTCTGTAGTTGTCCTCATAGCAAATTCATTGCTATGTCCCCAGAAAAAGGGAGGGAGGCACCCTCTAATTCAATTTAATCCTAGAGTGCAAAACTGTAGTAACTTCTGTGCAGTTGATTATTCCAGGGCAGCAGCAGCAGCAGGATCATATGCCTGCTCTCAGCAATGAGTAAAGAGGTTTGGTTTTCAGAATCTACTATACTCAGGGGTCATTTTGGGGGAGACGCGGGGGGACGCCATCCCCCCGGGTGAGGTGCGGGAGGGCGGGGCCTGGAGCTCCCTGCTGGTGCCCGCTGGAGGTCGCCGCCGGCTGTGGGGAGGACACACTTCCGGTGATGTCAGGGGGTGTTGCATATGCTAATGAGTTATGCTAATGAGTCCCCCTAGCTCTTTTTCTACGAAATGACCCGTTTTTATATATATAAGGGTTAGGCCCCTGAATCTAATCCGGCCCCTCGTGGCTTGACCCACAGAACAGCCTCTTATGTAGGGCTTCCAAGTCCAGGTTGGGAAATGCCTGGAGACTGGGGCTGAGGAGGGCGGGGTTTGGAGAGGGCAGGGACCTCAGCAGCATGGAAGCCTCCCTCCAGAGCAGCCGCTTCCTCCAGGGGAACTGAGCTCTGTCATCTGGAGATCACTCGCAATTCCAGGAGATCTCCAGGCCCCACTGGGAGGCTGGCAACTCTACTGCTTCCAAGCCTTCTTTTTGAAAATATACTCCATCTCCCTTCTTCCCAAATACCTTAAACATCTTGCATCTGTCCTGAAGGGTGGACACTACGGCATTATACCCTGCTGAGGTCTCCCCCCAAAAAAAACCCTGCCCTCTCTAGGTAGTCCGGAGAACAATTGTAATTCTGGGAGATGGCCAGGCCACACATGGAGGCTGGCAACCATACTTTCTACTGGGAATATTATTAACACCACTCAGCTGACACAGAGCATTTGACTCTCACCTGCAGCCAGGTATGGAGTTGGGGTGATGTGATTTCTTTCTGCAGAGGCACAGAACATGCGGGGGGGGGCTGGGCTGGGTTCCCACCTTAGGCCAGACATGACATGATCACATGTGAGTTGTGGGTTCTCCTCAGTTCCCCCGTGTATGGTGCCCCATGAGGATCAGGACCGTGGCAAGTCCTTCAGCCGTCGCTTCTGCACCATTTTCCCAACCCCAAGCAGTCTATTTGGCCTGTTTGGGGAAACGAGTTTTTCTTTCACTCATTTTTGTCGCTGCCATTTGCAATTTGTTTCTTTTAGGCTGTTTCCCCCCCTCTGTTTTTAATATTTTATATGTTCTGTGTCAAGTTGCATGCCATTTATATGCGACTGAAGTGAAAACAATGTTAAAATTGAATAAATTCAACGGGAACAATTCTGCTCAAGGAAATAAGAATGGCGTGAAAGTAAATGCAGCCTTGGGGGGGGGTTCACTCTGCAGAAAAGGGAATTGAATATGCAAGGGGCGGGGTCGAGTGGAGACACTGAGGCTCCCCTCCTGATTTTGCATATGCCAGGTAGGTGGCTTATTGAACTCTTGGCGTTGTTAATGGTAGGTGACATTCAGTGGGACAGGTGGCCAGCCACACAGGGCCTGGGCAAAACATGGAAAAGACTCTGGTGCAGACATGTCTTCAGTTCCAGTGGTGGACTTTTCAGTGTCCCCCACCAACAAAGGCAACCTGAATCAAACACAGCAACAAAGTGTCGAGCAGTCCAGTTTGGCTGGGGATCCCCCGTTGCCTGCTTTCTTGTTCACTTTGGGCAGCAGGAGGACAAAGGACATGGCCAGGGCACAGTGGTAGAAGCTGTGGACGTAGGTGTAGTCCCACTCCTGGAAGAAAAGGCAGAAGCAGCAGCACTTAGTAGGGGGAATGGAGCAGATTCTGCTGGAGCCCTCAAGAGCCCCCATGCCACGAGTACTGCATCAAAGAGTGCTGGGTCAGTGGGGTGGAACGGAATGGAAAGAGACAGGGCAGATCTGAGTTCAGATCCCCGGACAACCACCGCGTGGCCTTGGAGCCATCATTATTTCTCAGCCTACCCTTTCTCACGGATCCAGGTGGGTCGGCCGTGTTGGTCTGAAACGGCATGACAAAGTTTGAGTCTGGTGGCAACTTTAAGACCAACAAAGTTTAATTCTGGGCCGAAGCGTCGCTTCTGCACCATTTTCCCAACCCCAAGCAGTCTATTTGGCCTGTTTGGGGAAACGAGTTTTTCTTTCACTCATTTTTGTCGCTGCCATTTGCAATTTGTTTCTTTTAGGCTGTTTCCCCCCCTCTGTTTTTAATATTTTATATGTTCTGTGTCAAGTTGCATGCCATTTATATGCGGCTGAAGTGAAAATAATGTTAAAATTGAATAAACTCAACCGGAACAATTCTGCTCAAGGAAATAAAAATGGCATGAAAGTAAATGCAGCCTTGGGGGGGGGGGGGGGGAGGAAAAAAGAAAAGGGACTTGAATATGAAAGGGGGGGGTTGGGTGGAAAAACTGAGGCTCCCCCCCGCATTGAGGCTCCCCTCCTGATTTTGCATATGCCAGGTAGGTGGCTTATTGAACTCTTGGCGTTGTTAATGGTAGGTGACATTCAGTGGGACAGGTGGCCAGCCACACAGGGCCTGGGCAAAACATGGAAAAGACTCTGGTGCAGACATGTCTTCAGTTCCAGTGGTGGACTCTTCAGTGTCCCCCACCAACAAAGGCAACCCGAATCAAACACAGCAACAAAGTGTTGAGCAGTCCAGTTTGGCTGGGGATCCCCCGTTGCCTGCTTTCTTGTTCACTTTGGGCAGCAGGAGGACAAAGGACATGGCTAGGGCACAGTGGTAGAAGCTGTGGACGTAGGTGTAGTCCCACTCCTGGAAGAAAAGGCAGAAGCAGCAGCACTTAGTAGGGGGAATGGAGCAGATTCTGCTGGAGCCCTCAAGAGCCCCCATGCCACGAGTACTGCATCAAAGAGTGCTAGGTCAGTGGGGTGGAACAGAATGGAAAGAGACAGGGCAGATCTGAATTCAGATCCCTGGACAACCACCGAGTGGCCTTGGAGACATCATTATTTCCCAGCCTAACCTTCCTCACAGATCCAGGTGGGTCGGCCGTGTTGGTCTGAAACGGCAGGACAAAGTTTGAGTCTGATGGCACCTTCAAGACCAACAAAGTTTAATTCTGGGCCGAAGCTTCCATGGGTATGACTGGACTCAAACTTTGTTCTTCCTCACAGAGTTGTTGTGAAGGTTAAACTAGAGTGGCTGATGCCCACCGGTCCTTTAAGGAAAGGTGAGCGATTTAATCAGAGGTCATTTCGTAGAAAAAGAGCTAGGGGAACTCATTAGCATAACTCATTAGCATATGCCACACACCCTGACATCAGGGGCCCGGCGGTGGACCTGCAAGGCCAGTGGGAGTGCGAGGAAGCCCCGCCAAGGCCCTCCCTGGCCCCAGGCAGGCAGGGATGGGGAGAGGCGGGGAGGAAGCAACTTACCCTCCCTCTTCTCCTGCCTCCTCCTGGCTGAATGAGGGCTGGAAGCAGGGGGCGGGGCTTCGTCATGTGCCCCGCCCCCTGCACCTCACCCGGGGGAACTGCGTTCCCCCGCGTTCCCCCCCGAAATGACCTCTGGATTTAATCAATTTTATTGGACCAAGGGCAGTGAAAGAGTTTAACCCTCCCTTGCCAATTGCCTCTGCTGAATTGCTAGCGGTGGGGGGTAGAGCCAGTGTTGATGAGGGGGTGGGGCTTAGAGGAACCTGGTGGGCAGGGGGAGGAGCCAAAGTAGCACCTAGAAGGAAGCAGAGAAGCCTGGACCCTACCGAGGGTTGCCAACTCTGGGTCAAGAAATTCCTAGAGGTTTGGGGGTGGAGCCTGAGGAGGGTGGCATTTGGGGAGGGGAGGGAGCCCAGCAGGGGTGTGATGCCCGGGAGGCCACCCTCCAAAGCAGCAGCCGTTTTCTCCAGGGGGACTGATCTCTGTTGCCTGGAGATCAGTCATAAAAATGGGAGGACCCCAGGCCCCACAGACTTAACCCTACCACTCGTCTCAACCAAGTTGGAAGCCTCCCCCACCCAACTTCAGCGGGAGGGAGGCGTCCTGTTCGGCTCAGCACTCAGCATGATTCTCATTTGGGGCCAGCAGTGGTGGGCTGGTGACTCCCCTGGTGTTTCAGCTGTCCATTTGGCAGCTCAGGGCTGTGGTGGGCAGAGAAGACTTTTCTCTTGCTGGGCCTCCCTCAGATTTTCTCTTACGGTCGGAAGCATCCTGAAAATGTGCTTGTGTGGAGAACTTGGACAGATGCTGATGGGGAGGGGACTGACAAAGGGGACATAAATTTTTTCTTTGGAGGGGGGCGTAGCTCTCTCAGCTGCAGGCTGAATGCCAAGATTGGAGCCTGCAGCCCAAAGGCCGCATCTGAGCAGATAAGCGGACTCCTCTTGCATTGCGAGTGACTCAGTCGCAAAACACGTTTGAACCATCCCTCCGAGTGAGGAATTCCAGGACCTCATACCTAAAATGGTATCATTGCTTCTAACCCACTGAGGATGGCAGGAGGTTCATCCAGGAATGGGAAGACTGCTACCCTCCCTTTCCTTCCCCCCTCCCCCCCCGGGTGTGTGTGGAATGTGTTCTGGTCGGGATTCATCTCTTGCGAGTGTTTCCTACGTGGGGGTCAGCCACAGGACTGGATTATTCATAAAGCTGGACCCAAGTATCGGCTCCCTGTGTGTCATCACTAACCATGCTCTCTCTCTCTCTCTCTGTGTCTCTCTCCATGCTCTCTCTCTCTCTCTGTGTGTGTCTCTGAAATTATTTCAGGATTCCCATGTTTTGTTCACAGAAGCAGAGACTTCAGCTGACTGGCCTTTGAGCAGAGGGCTTTTTCCCTCATGGGAGAAAGAACCTTTCCAACAGACAGCCCTCCTGGTACCTCCTCTTCAGCATGCCTGAGAGAGTGGGGGTGGCTACTGCAGAGGGTGGAGAGGGGCCACTCCGGGTGGGCTGGTTCACCTGCGTGGCCATTTGCAAGCCAGTTTGCCTGTGCACAGCTACAACGTGACGCCAGCAGCAATGTGCATGGGCTCTGGCTTTCAGGGCGCACCCCCGTTCAAAACGTTCCAGATTCAGCCGCTTGTTCTACCTGAACACATTATCCACTAAAGGAAAGCAAAAACAAGTTGGCTGGAAGGGCAGAGGATGAAATCCTGGCAACTTGGAATCCTTAAAACAATTGCAGACTTTGATTCTCTGTCCCACTGGTGCCTCTGCTGACGTGAGAAATTCCAGATGGGTAGGTTTGAGTTCCTCCTTTACCCTGATTTAAATCCAAAATATCGACAACTGTTCCTTTGTCTGCACCTGGGAACCCTTGCTTCCAGTCTTTTTTATTTTCATTCTGCCCTTTGTACAGTTATGCTCAGATCACTGGCCCACCAGGCTCACTTCCTGTGAGGCCACTGTAAGCAGGGAGCCAATAATTCATCAAGCTGTTTGGATGCATCTGGGCATAATCTGATTTGCACAATCACACTGCTTGCTCACATGAATAGACTCCTTTCTTGCAACTGCCACCCTGACACCTATCTGGCACTGCCTCAGCCACACAGTAAAAAAGGAGAAAAATCTGTTTTTTCATTGAACCTTGCTACTTAGTTATCTCTGTGTGCTGTAGATGACTGCCTGTGAGCCCAGCTAAAAGTCCTGTGATAACTTCTCAAACTGAAGCTGCTTTCTGTATGTCCAATGTATCCAGTGTTGGTCATTTAGATGTTGCACAGGCACCAAATGAGATAATTCTGTGCCTAGGGGTTGGTCTAACAGCTGTCTCAGCCATAACCTTGGGGAATACTGCCTCTTCTCCAGTGGATTAGAGGATCTATTTCTTGGGCTGAGCAAAAACAACCTCAAGTTGCAGTGGCCTGCCCTGCCCCTCTAGGACGAGTGGTAACTGCACTGGCACAAAGTTGACTGATGGGCATGAGAAAAACTTTGTGGCAGGGACCATTGAGGTGATCCAGTCAGGAGCTCTCCTCCTGACAAGCTGAGGAAGTTTGAGCAGAGCAAGTTTCCCTTGGTGGTAGAAAGCGCTATCAAATTGCAGCTGACTATTGGTGACCCTGAAGGGTTGTCAAGCCAACTGCAATAAAAAAGGCCAATGCTGTGCTGGGGATTGTTAGGAAGGGGACTGGAAACAAATCAGCCAGTATCAAAATGCCCCTGTGTACATCTATAGTGTGGCCTCATTTGGAATACTGAGGATAGTTCTGGTCACCGCACCTCAAAAAAGATATTATAACACTGGAAAAGGTGCAGAAAAGGGCAACTAGAATGATGAACACCTTCCCTATGAAGAAAGGTTAAAGAGGTTAGGGCTCTGTAGCTTGGAGAAATGAAGACTGAAGGGTGACATGTCAGAGGTTTATAAGATTATGCATGGGATAGAGCAGGTAGAGAAAGTACTTTTCTCCCTTTCTCACAATGCAAGAACTTGTGGGCACTAAAAGGAAGAGTCATTAACATGCGGAAGTCACTGCCGCAGGAAGTGGTGGCGGCTACAAGCATAGACAACTTCAAGAGGGGATTGGATAAACGTATGGAGCAGAGGCCCATCAGTGGCTATTAGTTACAAGGTATAGATGAAACACTCTGTCTGGGGCAAGTGATACTCTACATTATGCTGTGGAGGGCAGAGTGGGAGGGCTTCTGGAGTTCTGGCCTCACTGGTGGGTTTTGGGCACTGGGTGACACAGAAGAGTGTTGGACTGGATGGGCCATTGGCCTGATCCAACATGGCCCGTCTTATGTTCAACAGACGTTCAGAGGTGGTTTGCCATTGCCTCGACATAGTGACCCTGGACTTGCTTGGTGGTCTCCCATCCAAGTACTAACCAGGGCTGACCCTGCTTAGCTTCCAAGATCTGACAAGATCGGGATACCCTGGGCTATCCTTACAATTTTCCTTACTGTTGAGTTTATACCCTATGTTCTCAACGTCTGTCCTTAGAGCAGGCGTCTCCAACCTTTTTGAGCCTGTGGGCACCCTTGGAATTCTGATACGGTGTTGTGAGCTCAGCCCCAAATGGCTACCCCATGAAGCAGAGCCAGCCATGAAATGGCGACTGCAGACTACCTTCAGTGACGCAGCGAAAAGCCGTGTGCTGTGGTGGCAGCTGCTGCTGAAGCAACATTTTTAAAAATCCGCATGGCCAGTCAGAAGCCTTGCTGGAGAAAAGAGCCACCCAGCCCTGCCCACTTTTAAAAGTCCCATGGTGGGCATCCTGAAGGGCTTCAGCAGATGCCATGGTGCCCCTGCCTTGGAGGTGTCTGGCTGGCTGCAGCTGGCTGCAGAAGGCCCTGGGGTGCTGAGACGTTGAGGGTCTGACCAAGCAAGGCAACAGAGGATTTCCCTGCTCCTTGCAAAGATTGGGACTGTTTGCAAGGCCCGAGTGAAACCTTTGATTTCCCTGTGGAGGACCAGCACATGCATGCTGCCAAAATGCCAAAGAAGGAGAGCATGGGATTCTGCTAAGTGACACTTTTATGTTCTGTTAGGACATGCAATTATTTTCTGCTTTGAAAACTAATCCTCACGGATCCCTGTGAAGCCGTATCTGCTTCCAAGGCACATGGCAGTGGCCATGTGAGAGCTAAGTGCACACAGGGATAAACGCTGGGAGCCCGTCCACTTTTCTGACTTCCTCCACCTCCCTTTCAGCAAAACTGGAATATTGTCTAATTTTCATGCCTGTAATTTCTAAAAAAACTAATGTCTGTACCTGAGAAAATGCCATTTTAAACGACCGGATACATTTTGCTGGAAAGATCTACTTTTCTCCCCCCACCCCCACCCCCACCCAAAAACCCTGCGGAACATGTGGCTTTCCACCCACTCTTAGAAAGTAGAATTTATTTGCAGAGGTTTCCTAAGCCAGATGTGCTGCATGATCGTCTCAGATGCAGACCAGAAGCAGGGGGGTGTTCAAAGATCACCTGTATTCAAAGCTCCTGCTCTTTTCCAGTGAGTCTCCATCTCTCCCCCCCCCCCCCCCCCCTCCCCTCTGCCTGCAGCTCTTTCCGAGGAGACGGCTGTGCTCCCTCCTCCCCCCTTCAAATCCTCCGGCAGAACCCTCGCTTGGAAGCCTGTGGGCTCAACACTTAATCCTCATTAATGATGTGCTCAGGTGGCAATCTGATCGCAAATGGAGAGCAGTTCCCTGGAACAATTGGGGAAAGGCTCCTTTTTATTGAGATGGATCTAAATTGTAGTGCAAATTTTTTGCAGGCGCACTCTCTCATGCTGCTTTTCCATGGCTGCCCCATTTCCTCACCTATCATCTGCCTGAACCCCCCTCCCAATAGGAAAAAAAAGACTGCCTAGCAAAAAGATGGATTTTTACCATGGCAAATATTTTAGAGCAAAGGTGCACTCTAACTGCCCTTGTGCCAGGGTGAGTGGTCCCCAGGGCTCCCCCAGCCAGAAGTTTCGATTTTGGCTGTGCTGACATCATGGATGAAGCACCTTCCCTGTAAGGAAGGCTAAGTATGTGGGCGTTTAGGCTCAAAAAAAGGATCACAAAGGCCCCGTTCATACGAGGGGTTTTGGTCCGGGAGCGAGACAGAACGGGGGCGGATCAAACGGGCGCGATCCCACGGCAACATCTGGGAATCGTTGCCTGTCCATCCCCGATCTGTCTCTTCCGCGCGAAAACCCGCACTAAAAAGAACCACCTACCTGGGTGGTTTTTGTGAAGTAGAGCGGCTCAAACCGGCCGTGGGATCGGCCCTGTGTCCTTGCGGCGGCACATCCCGGCCTCTGAGCATGCGCAGTTCGGCGGCCTCCCCCTTTTCCTCCCCGGCGTGTGATCGTGCCGGGGAGCAACGGTGCGCGGTGCACGGGATTCGTGGGATCCCGCCCGCGCGTATCTTTTTTGATGCAGCTCTCTTTAGCCGCGCTTCGTCTCGTGTTTTCCCTGCCGTGTGGCAGGGGCCATCGTCAGCTGTCAGTACAGAGAAGGGGGCCCTGACCTAGATGGCTCAGGCTTGCCTGATCTCATCAGACCTCACGAGCTAAGCAGGGCTGGCCCCGGTTAGTCCTTGGGTGGGAGACCTTCGAGGAAGACTGGGGCTGCTACGCAGATCTCTGCTCATCTCTTGCCTTGAAAACCCTACAGGGTTGCCGTGAGTCAACTGTGATCTGACAGCCCTTTCCACAGAGAGAGGGAGCTGTCTCTCCTATTAACAGAAATTGGGGTCACCCAAACAAACTGGCTTGCGGTAGATTCAGAACAGACACGGCACATCGTTCACTGCCACCAACTGTGTCAATGATTTAGATTACTTTATGAAATTGGGCAGATCCTTGGAAGAACTTCCCAAGAGTTACTAGTCATGATCAGTGTTCCCTCTAAGCTGTGGAGTCTTGTGAGCAAAAACTCTAATTTGTGAGCGACTAGCATTAAAGTTGTGAGCGAGTGATTTGTCTACTGCATAAATTAGTTTGCTCTGGAGCCCTCCTTCGTGAGCGAAGACAAAAATGTGTGAGCCGGAGGCTAAAAAACTGTGAGCTAGCTCACCCTAACTCAGCTTAGAGGGAACACTGGTCATGATATCTGAATAATACCTCTATATGCAAAGGCAGTCTACCTTTGAATAGTAGGTGCTGGAGGCACCTAGTATGGGGTGATGGCTGATCATTTTCATGTCCCATTTATGATCTTCCCAGGAGTTCATAACTGGAAGCCATATTGTATGAGGAGGATGGTAGCTCTTATACACTGGACAGACTTACCTCGAAAAAAAACCTCAGCATCAGTGCCAGGGCTCCAAAGCAGAAGCCAGGTCCAATCTGCTGTGTGTAGACACTTCTGTCCGGATACAGGCCTTTTTTCTCTTTCATCTTTTGCAACTGGAAGGAAAGATACCAGCTGGTGATGGAGTATCTTCAATCATAAGTGCCTCTTTAAAAGAAAATCCATAGGGATGTGTGAACTCTTCTACTCGCCCCAGAGATATTTTCTTTTTCTTATGAAAACTCTTTCTGCTTCCCCAGGAAATTCTTTTGGTGCCTTTCACTGCAGCAGGAAAAGCCACATTGACCTTGCATTTTGTACTGGGGAGAACTGCTATGGTGCTGGAGAAGACTCTTGAGAGTCCCTTGGACTGCAAGGAGATCAAATCAGTCAATCCTAAAAGAAATCAACCCTGCATGTGATCGTGCCGGGGATACTGCCTGTTCCCTGGATACTGAAGCCGAAGCTCAAATACTTTGGCCACCAAATGAGAAGGGAGCACTCACTGGAGAAGACCCTGATGCTGAGAATGATTGAAGGTCAAAGAAGACGGGGACGGCAGAGGATGAGATGGTTGGACAGTGTTATCAATGCAACGAACATGAAATTGAACAAACTCTGTAGAACGGTGAAAGACAAGAGGGCCTGGCGTGATGTGGTGCATGGGGTCGAATTCGACTGTGCGACTGAACGACAACAACAAAGAGAACCACTATAATTATTCATGGCCTTACCCATTTTATGGTTATCACCAGAACAGCTGTCCCGATTGGTCCTGAGTAAACACCGTATCCCCATCGGTCATGGTAGATCCTGACCGCAATGGTGAGCACGCCAAACATCAGAAAAGTTGACCTTTTGGGCTCATCAAACTCTGCCAGGGCTGAGGAAAAGAAGCCAGAGATGAGAATTCTGGGCTCTGTTACTGCTACATCATAATGCAAAACCGTGGTGTGTTTTAACGACACTGCTTGATTTGTGATTTGACTTATACACATTCTTTCAAATCCTAGTTTGTCTTGACAAACACTGGTTTTGTCTCTTTCTCTATTTCTTCGGTCTTCCCCACAAAGACTTGGCCGGCATCCCAGCCTAGACAGCAGTAAATCAGGATTAAGCCAGGATGTTTGCATTTGTATGACACTTAAATTAACTGTGGCTAATAAACCAACTTCAAACTGTGGTTTCAGGTCCTGGTTTGATGTACCCTAACCCCAGTTAGTGGAGTGGCCCGAGCTTGGATGATCACAGTAACTACAACTAGCTTGACTAAACCGCGATTTTGTATGATGTCTGAACTGAGCCATGGAAGAATGCTTGTTACTCTTTTTGAGGCACCTTTGTTTCAGAGTGGGACCTGGGACTTTCAAATTGGTGTATGATGTATAAGGTCTTTAATTATACTTCAGGTTATACTTCATTATACTTCAGCTCCAAGTATTATTTTCTTTCTTTGTCTGGGGAGGGACCATGACAAAGGCTGCTTTTGCACAGAGGTCTTGCCCTAGTTTGTCGACCAAAGTGGAGTGGGTTATTTTTGTAAGCATCCACAAGACGTCTTCTTTTCATCCTCTTCTGCATCTCCCACCCTTTGCCCTTGGCTGCAATCTCTTCCAAACCTGGTGTACTACAGTGTTTTTGGAAAGATCACAGCCAAAGCACAATGTGTGGCTACAAAGATACATATTTTTACCTCACTCATGTCATCACCAATTTGCCTCTGCCACTAGAGGGTTTGGTTTTTTTTAAAAAAAAGTTGACGTTCCTATGGCATTAAAATGACACTAGGAATAAGGCCCATTGTGGAAATAAATACAGTAAGCTCTAGAAAGAGGCTCTGGGCAGGTGCCCTGGCCTTAGGCACTCAGCATCAATTTGCTCTGGCAACCTCAGCAGGATATAACAACACAGAGTCTACTGTTTTCTCCAGGGGAACTGATGTTTGCCAGCTGAAGAGCAGTTGTAATTCTGAGTGATCTCCGGCCCTCACCTGGAGATTGGCAACAATGGCTCCCCAGAAGGAAACTGCTGGTTTGGTGGGTGGAGTCTATGGCATTCTACCTGTCTGAGGTCCCACCCCTCCTCAAATCCCACCCTCTCCAGGCTCCACTCCTCAGGTTTCCAGGAATTTCCCAACCAGGAGTTGGCAACACTATATTCTACCCAATCAACCATCAACCTAACTTTATCTTCCCCTCTGACTTCAGCTTTCCATCTCCTCTCCCCTCCCTGCAGCCCCTACCTAGTAAGTCTTTCTCTGGAGTGAGGACCAAAGCAGCTCACATCATTCTCCTCTCTCCCTTTTGATCTGCACAACCACCTTGTGAGGTAGGTTAGGCTAAAAGTCTGTGACTGGTCCAAAATCACCCACTCAGCTTCCACAGTTGATACGCCACACTGGCTGTGGTATCACCTGGTATCACAACTGAACTCCAGACAACAGATCTCTCTCTCCCCCTGAAGAAAACAACTGCTTTGGAGAGTGGACTCTATGGCATTCTGTTCAGCTGAGGCCTCTCCCCTCCCTAAATTCTGGCTTCTCTAGACTCCACCACAAAATCTCCAGGAATTTCCCAAACTGGAGCTGGCAACCCTAAGAAGGACTGGCCCTAATGAGTTCCCCACAAAGGCCAAAGTAGGCCTGGAAAGAGCCTCCACCCCCCACCTTTTTACTGACAGAACCAAGCTTGGTTGCCTAGCAACAGCCTCTGAGGGGAAAGTAGGGTTGCCAGCTCTGAGTAGGGAAATACCTGGAGATTTGGGGAGGTGGATCCTGTGGAGGGCAGGGTTTGGGGAGGAAAAGGACTCAGCAGGGTATAATCCCATAGGGTCTACCCTCCAAAGCAGCCATTTTCTCCAGGGGAACTGATCTCTGTCATCTGGAGATCAATTGTAACAGCAGGAAATCTCCAGGTCCCACCTGGAGGTTGGCAACCCTAGGGGAAAGAGAGCTGGCCAGCAGGAGGAGAAGAGAACGGTTTGATGGCCACTGGCCCAACTCAGTAGCCAGCCAGCCATGGAGATGCCAAGCAGGAGAAGCATCTCTGTCAAGAGAGACAGCCGTTTTGGCAGTTTATTTTTACAGAGGGAAGTGGCCAAGCTGGCAGTGCATAGGGGAGATGACCCAGCCCCCAGCCAATGTTATGCGAGTAGTCTTGAGTGGCGGTTGATGGGCCAATGGCTGATTAAGCCCACAGCACAGCCAATGGGAGAGCCAGATAGTGCCAATATGCTGGGCTTTTACACACACACACACACACACACACACACACACACACACACACACACACACATATAGGATTGCCGTGATTCTCTGAATCCAGCTTTTATTTGAAGGACTTTATTCACAGTGAAAAAGGGTTAGGGTTAGGGTTAGGGTTTGTTTTGTTTTTCAATTAAACCTGGAAATTTAGAGGAATTAGTACATTGTGGCAGTAGATCATTGTAATGTTATAATGCTATAGCACCATAATGCTTTGTTGATTTTCAATTTTTAAAAAGTGCAAGGGAAACTGCTGTGTGGACACTACGTTGCCTCTGCTCTGGGAGCCTCAATTAAATCTATGTGGCGCATCATCCCTGTGCAAAAGCAGACAAAGAATGGTTCTGTTTTGATTAAAAAGGAGAAATACCGACTGCATTTTGAGTAAGATACATGGAGGAGGTTTGGATTCTTCTCTTCCCTCCCTCTCTCCAGTTGTCTGAGGATGATTTCAGTTGTGGTGTCTGGGCCAGGGTTTCTCTTCAGACCACCTGTCTGTGGTCTGCAAACTCCACACTTCAGTCAATGAGGATGTGAATTACTGGAGGCCGCTCTCAAGTGCAGAATGGGGTCATTGCTGATCAAAGTTATGGCTCCCCAATGGCTCCCCTCCATGTGCTTCCAGCTCACACAGCTGGATCATGGCTGTCCTGGATTTGCAGTCCTGGGAAATGTGCCTGCGGTGGCTACGTTCACACACGGATGCATTCAACACTTTGCAAGCGACATGGGGAGAGGTTTTCTTCACGTCTCAAGCACCACACCTTCAGTGTCCTTGGATCACATTTTTATTAGGAGGTTTGGGGGTTTTTTTTGGCTAAGGCATAACATCCAGTTTTTAATTTCTACTGCATGCCTTCTGAATTGACATTTTCAAATAAATCTGGATTTGACTGGCTTGTAGAGCCAATTAACGAAAAGGTTGAGATTCTGGGTCACCAACCTCAGTGGGGTCAAAGGCCCATCTGCTAGAAGCTGGGGAACAGAGGCAGCAGGCCTCCTCATTTAGGGTGTTTCTAGGCTGCCGCCTCAGAGCCCTACTTGAGACAATTTATAATTAAAAACTCAGTATAAAAAATAAGCCATCATTAAAAATGGGAAGGGAATGTTGGGAACTTGAATTTACCTGTATTAGACAGAGATTATCAGATTAATTATCTATATTAAACAGAGATTAACAGATTATCTGGGAACTCAAATTTACCTGTATTAAATAGAGATTATCAGCTGCCTTTATCATTTCTCTTTGACTATACATTAGACACAACAGCACTTAGGTGTGTACTGATTTACTTATCACAGTCAAGTGAGATCCAATGTGGTGTAAAGGTTAGTGAACCAGTCTAGGGGAGGTTATCCCCATTTAGACCTGAAGCCTGGCCTACCTCACAGGTTTGTTGAGAGGACAGAAAGGAGGCAGGGAGTACCGTGCATGGCTCCTTGGGAGAAGGGCGGGATAAAAACGTGATAGTCACATGACACTGTACTGAAGCAAAAGAGAGAAGCCAAGGAATATTTTCAGTATAATCCGCTCGAGAACTATAAATCCTTCTGACAGAAAATCTGTTTTTCTGCAATAGAACTTTGTTAGCTTGCTTGTTTGCTTTCTCTGACCGATTCTGCAAAAGCCGTTGTTCCGCTCTCGGTCTCCCGTTTTCCCTGGCTCAATTTCCCACTATTTGCTGCATGGCCGCATTTTGACCCACATCTCCCTCCAATTTCCCCTGCATCTTCTTGATCCTAAAAAGTAAGGATCCTAATACATAAGGATCAAGAAGACGCAGGGAAAATCAGGGGAGAGATGTGGGTCAAAATGCGGCCATGCAGCAAATAGTGGGAAATTGAGCAGTACAACCAGAGGAAATGGGAGACTGAGGGCGGAACAACTGCTTTTGCAGAAAATCTCTCTCTCTCTCTCTCTCTCTCTCTCTCCCCCCCTCCCTCTCTCTCTCCTTCCCCCACTTTAATCCCCAGTGGGAACCCAAAGCAGCTTACACGGTTCTCCCCTCCGCCACTTTCTCCCAACAACAACCCTGTGAAGTAGGTTAGGCTGAGAAAGAGTGACTGCCCCAAGGTTGCCCAGCAGGGTTCCATAGCAGGACGGGGGTTTGAACCTGGGTCCTCCCAGTCCCTAGTCCAACACTCTAACCAACACTCTACCCCACACAGGCTCTTCCTTTTGCTTCCATCCCTCCAATGTAATGCGGCTTTAGACTCCTCAAATAAAGGCAGGTCCTTACCCATCAGCGACACCCACATTGACAAGGCCGTCCCGTAGATGCTGAAGTACTGGAGGGTGTCGTATTGCATGAAACAGAGGATGGACAGTCCTGGGCTGTCACAGGCATGGTAGATCTGTTGGGGAACATGATTACGGCAAAGGCCTCGTGAAACCGTAACCCAAGCCCATGAATCTCTGGGGCATGCGGGGGAACTACGTTCCCCCGTGTTCCCCCCCGAAATGACCTCTGGGAACATGATTACGGCAAAGGCCTCGTGAAATCGTAATTCAAGCCCATGAATCTCTGGGGCATGCAAGTGGTCGCCTCCACTGATCTCTGCCCCAAGCAGCTTCCATTCTTCAGTGATTTCCTCATGTGCATGCATGTTAAATGATGTGACCCAAAGCTGAAGGTACAAATGTTGGAAAGGGTACAGTCAGAGCTATTTTGGGGCAGGAACGCACAGGAATGGCGTTCCGGCTGGCGCCCAAGTTGGCCACGCCCAGCAGGAACTTATTAGCATAATAGGCCACACCCGACAGCAGAAACTCATTAGGATTGGCTACAATTAGGGGTGTGTGGCCTAACATGCAAAAAGCCCTGGGTTTTGACAACAAACAAGATAAAGAGAATAAGAAGCAAAAGGTAGGTGTGGCTGGATGACCACGCTTCTGGTAACATGGGGGTATGGCCTAATATGCGAATGAGCTGTGCTGTCAGGGTGTGGCCTGATATGCTAATGAGTTCCTGCTGTTGGGTATGGCCTATTATGCTAATGAGTTCCTCCTGGGCTTTTTCTACAAAAAAAAGCCCTGGGTACAGTGATGGCAGGATGTAAAAAAGTAATCAGTGAGGAATACTTGAGCTGCGATGGTTGTCTTGCCTGTGAGGGCCCTGCCTTCACACAATGAAGCCCACAGAGATGCCACGGTACTTCATCCCACCCAGTTCTATGTAAGGAGAGCCACAAGGGTCACTTGGCAGACCAACCCACTCATGCCCGTGGTCCATCAGTGGAGGTTCATATTGAAAATTGTGGGTTTGGAAGGCTGTTTGAGTTTTGGAGTGAATCTTAAGGAATGACTATGAACATGTTAAAGACACCCTTCCCCTGACCTGGAGGGCCCCAGTTACCCTGACAGTGTCAAATAATGGAAGTGATTTCTACTTGGATGGGAGACCACCAAGGAAGTCCAGAGGCAGGCAATGGCAAACCACCTCTGAATGCCTCTTGCCTGGAAAACCCCTCTGGAGTTGCCAAGAGTTGGCTGTGACAACGCTTTCCACCATCAAAGACGGTCTGGAGGGGAAAAGAGAAGCCAGCTAGGGTTCTCCCCAGGCCCGTGGCCAGGATTTTTAAAGTCGGGAGGCATTTAAATTTCTTAGGGGGCCCTGGCTAATCAAATTGATCCAGGGGAGAAGGCCGTGGTGCTCTGGGCTGGATGGGAAGTCAGGGGGCCTTGCCAGCAAGTCGGGGAGGGCCTAGCCCCGAGATGCCCCCCCCACTGTTGCTACGGGCCTCACCAGGGAACCCTTCAAAAGGCAGGCCCAGGCAGAGCCAAGAAGGAAGGGCTCTAGCACTCCCTAGTCTGCAAAAGGGTCTCCAGTTTTGGGTTGGGAAACACCTGGAGATTTAGGGGGTGGAGCCTGAGGAAGCTGGGCTTTTGGGGAGGGGAGAGGCAGGACTTTGATGGGGTATAAAGCCATAGAGTCCACCTTCTGAAGTGTCCACTTTCTCCAGGTGAGCTGATCTCTGTCGTAGTACCAGGTGATCCCTGGCCACCACCCAGAGGCTGGCAATGCTAGTGAGAGGACGCAAGGAGGCCTGAGAGGGAGGGGGCGGAGTGGGAGCAAACCCCTCTCCGCTGGGCTCCTCTGAGGCCCTCCAAAGCCCCTGCCAGGGAAGAAGGGATCGGCCAGTGGGCACTAGCAGCCCAGCCTCCACCCCTGCACCAGGGGCACGGGACAAGGGGCTTTGTGGAGAACAATCTGCTGCCGACTCTTGAGCTGGAGGGGGACCCTGGATCAGACTCTCCTGAGAGCAGAGACCGGCCCTCCTTGCTTGTGTCTCTGGGCAAAGCTCCATGCAGATGAACCGGAGTCGGGGTGTGTGTGTGTCTGTTTGCGGCATGCCTGCCTTCCTCTGACGGGGCAGTGGCCGAGCTGTCTCTGGAAGGGATCCGGGCCTCGCGTGTGCTTGACTTGCCTGACTCGCCTGTACTCTGTGCTGGCTATGTCTCCCTGGGAAATCTGGACAGGCATGTGTGCAGATGTTTCTGGCCGTCACTGGCACCGTTGCCTGAGCGGGCCGTATGCTTTCGCAGGTCTGAAGCATTTCCTGTCGGGGAGGAGGAGGAGCTGGGCTGCAGAATGCTGAGGCCGCCCCGGCTGCGTCCTCATCCTCCTCGCCCTGCCAGAGGGCCTGCAACAGCTGCGCAGCTCTTGCTCTCGCTCCCCACCCCGAGGGGGGGGTGGCCCTGATCCTGCCAAGATCCACTGGATGCCCCACCAGCACGGAAGGCAGACTTCCCGCAGGACCCCTTCAGAGTGAGAGGTGGCGGCAGCCCCGCAAGCTGGCGTCTGGAGCAAGACGGGACAGCTGGCTGCAACGCAGGCCTGGGAACCTGAGCCGGGCTGGAGCATCACCTCTGCTTTGCCTGAACCCGACCTGGAGCCAAGCGGCTCTGCCTTCGCGCTTCGCCCCTCCCCTCTCCCCAAGATGCCCTCCTGAGGGTTAATGGAGGCAAAACACTCTGAACATTCAGAAGTGTTGCCTGAATGCTCAGGGATCCCCAACGTTGGACCTTTCCTGGCATCTGCCAACCAAGTTCTTTTAGGAAGTGGGCAGACGGGCCAGGTGGGGCTTTTGCCCAGCAGGGCTCCTGATTGGCCGATGGAGGGCTGACCGGCAGTGCCGATTTTTAAAAACCTTCCTTTGGCCGCAGCGGCCACCCCCACTGCACAAGGATCTTTTCTGCGTGACCGAAGGGAAGCTGTGGCTGCCCCTGGCTCTGCCTCCTGCAGCAGCCAGTGGGTGGCAGTCATTTTGTGGAACCCCACCCCCCACCCCGCACACTGGGTGCGTTCAGACGGGGCGTCTCTGCCGGCATAAACTGCACCGGTTGGAACCAGTGCAGTTTATGCCGGCAGAAATGTGATCAGACTCACCCTCCTGTCTGCGGAGCCCTCCGGTGGACGCCCGCTCACACGCTGCGGGCGTCGGCGTTTTTTTTTTAAAGGACTGTTTGAGCATGCGCACAGGCAGCCATTCAGAGAATGGCGATTTTTGCGCATGCTCAACCCCCCCTTACATTTAAACTTTAAAGGTAAGCACTTACCTTTAAAGTTTAAAGCCCAACCTGGCCTCGCTTAAGTCCCGGACTCCTCCGGGACGGTAAAGTAAGGGCTTAAATTTTTTTTTTAACAAACGCTCAGGGCGAAGCTTCGCCTGAGCGCATATCACCTAGTGTTTTTTTTTTTAATGGCGGGCGAAAGCCGGAAGCCTCAGGCTTCCGACGGAAGTGGCTGCGCAACGGAGGAGAGCGATCAGACGCCAGGGTGCACCGTTTTCAACCGTTGCACTCTGTTTACCACCACTTCGGACCTAGTGGCAGTGCAACGGTTTAAAAGGATTTACAACGGTTAGGGACGGGAGGCAGATGTTCGCTGTCTGAACGCCCGTAAGTACACCGGTTGGCACCCTAACCGTTGTAAAGCCCCCGTCTGAACGCACCCAGTGTGTCAGAGTTCCAAAGGGGTCTGCAGGCTCAGGAAGGCTGGGGATCCCTGGTCTGGAAGAATGCAGAATACGGCTACTTGAAGATGTTAAAATGGCTGGTGAAAAGAAGTCTGCAGCAGTGAGAATTTTTTTTTGGAACAAGGCAGTTTTTAGTCAACTGGTCGTCTCCTTTCAGCTTTTCAGTTAAACACGTGCTCCATGGGTACCTTTTGTGAGAGCCTGAAAGGAAGCGGTAGGAGGAGGAAACTGCTGTGCACTGGCAGAAGCAAACGTCTTAAGATCTGCGTTTTGTCCCCTGATACAGCGGCCCCTGCCCTGCCCTGGATGGCCCAGGCCAGCTTTATCTCGGCAGATCCCGGAAGCTAAGCAGGGTCAAGCCTGGTTAGGACTTGGATGAGAGACCACCAAGGAAGCTTAGGGTCACTACACAGAGGCAGGCCATGGCGAACCACCGCTGAAGTCTCTGGCCTTGAGAACCCTTCAGGGTCTCCATTAGTTGGCTGCAATTTGACAGCACTTTCCACCCCCATACTAACCCATCAAACCCTGCCGAAATAAGCAAGTAGGCCCCTCATCCTCAGCCTGGGAAGTTGTTCTGTGTGGATGGAAAGCACCCCTGCGGCTGCTGGGACTTCCCCTGCCTTTCTGGTTCATCTCACTGGTCGGACACGAGAACAGAAGGACTGCAGGATTCCAAAGAATTCTACTCCTTTCATTGCATCTGAAGAAGTGTGTGTGCACACAAAAGGTCATACCTTGAATAAAACTTTGGCTGCGGTCACACGGGCTGTTTGTGGCGCTATAGTGGTGTTGCCTGAGTGGACCAAATCGGCCCCTCCAGACGAGGACCTCTGCCTCCCGTGGCGCAGTCGTCGGAAGCCCCTGCTGTTCTGCAGTGGAAGCAGAATCAACAGACACCGGGGAAAGTCCTGGACTAACGGGTTATTTGGGGTTCCCTCCGGGTTTTCCGACGTCTGAACTCTCCTGCAGTGAAAGGGATGTCTGAACTTGCAGATCCGTTTCCGCCACTGGGTTTTCTTAGTTGCTGCCTATATGCACATATGTGCATCCATCCGCCTGCGTTTAAATGAAACCCACCCTTACAGCTCGTCCCGTGGTTGAAGCACAACACTAATGTGGATGCCCACCATGGGACGGCCGCACAGGTAACCCGCCACAGCGTGTGCGGTCTGGATGAAATGCTCCGCCACACTTTAAACCAGTACAATTTGAGGTGCCACCATACCACACCAAGCCGCCAGTGTGACCACAGCCTATGCTGGTCTTCAAGCTGCTCCTGGACTCAAACTTTGTTCTATTCCTTCCCCCTGTTTATGAGGGGGTTGCCGGTTCCCAGTCATTCTTCAGCCCGCTGAAGTAAGCCACTTTCTGACAACCAACTGCTCGTGCCAGGAAGTCCAGCCAGATGCTTCCTTATGTCACCCCTGACGTGGCCCACTCTTCTGGCTGACAGCAGTTCCCCAGTCTTTCCCAGTCCTAAAGCCAGGCTATGGAGCTGTGCCCTACCCAGTGGAGACTCGGCACGGGGGTCTCCTGAGTCCATGTGGGGGGGGTCACCCTTGGGGGAGGGGAGGGGGGGAGATTCCAGGAATTGCCACTGATCTCCGGGCTACAGAGAACAGTTCCCCTGGAGGACACAGAGTCTTTGGAGGGCGGATTTGGTGTCGTTATTCTCCACGGAGGTCCTTCTCCTGTTCTCCTCAGGCTCTGCCCCCACATTTCCAGGAGTTTCTCAACCCGGAGTCGGCAGTCCAAGGCCAAGGAAGCTACTGGAATAAAAACTGGTTAGTCTTTAAAATGCCATCCGAGACTGAGACTGAGTGACTCTCTCTCTCTCTCTCTCTCCACACCAGCCCTGCGGATGAGAAGTCAGACAAGAACTCCAGGGACATGCAAGTGTAAAGGAGGTTCTTACCGATACGAAGAACATGGTGAAGAAATAGACCATAGCCTCCATGTGGAACTGCCTCTTGGCTGCGATGCTAATGGTCGGGAGGAAAGCCAGGCTGCTGAGAGCTGGCAGAAGCAGCTTGGCAACCAAAGAGCCCATCGGAAGGAGGAGGAGAGCTTGCCCAGGAACAGACAGTGCAGGGGAAGAAAAGGTCCCACCGAATCCCGGAGACGGCAGAGTCGGAAGCTGCGTGCTCCTCAAGGGCCATGAATCTGTGCGATGAAGACAGCTGGAGCAAAGGGGCTGTCCAGTTTAAAGGCCCAAAGGCTGGCTTAACTAACTCCCGTGTGACGTCAGCAGATGACAGGTGGCAGAAGGCCAGGGGCACGTTGGGCACAGCTGACGGCTGGGGCTGGGGACAGCCTTTGCTTGTGGTGTTTTGAGCCGCCCTGGAACAAATGGCCCAGTGCGAAAGGCAGCAAGTGTGTGTGTCCCTCCAACGCTTGGCCTGTTTGTGATAGGGGTGCCAAGTCCTATCTTCCCCCCCAGCAGGGGACTTTGGGAGGTGTTCCAGGAGGGGGCGGAGCATCCCCGATGTGATGTTGTCACCTTGGGGACGTCCCCCCCTCGCCGACCCGCCCGCCCACCCGACACGGGCGCCGGCTCCCCGCCGTTAAAGGGCACTGCCGGGAGGCAGCATTTCCATGTGCCTGATTGGCTGGCCCACAGCCACCCCTCTCCCACCTCTCTCTCAAGAGAGAAGGGAGAGGGGTGGCAGCAGGTGTTGGGACTTGGGGGCGGGTAAAAGCCCCCCCAAAGCGGGGGACCCCCTGGAAACCGGGGGGGGGGGGGTTGGGCAACCCTGGTTTGTGAGGAGAGGCGCTGAGGTCAGCTCGTGTTTGGCCTTCGCCGTTGGGGCCGTTCCATGCAGCTCATCTGTTCCTCACCAACAATAGTGACCAGGGTGAGTCCCAGAGAGAGACCAAGTACTGGACGAAGAGGGGGCACATCCAGGTTCAAGGCCTCACTCGGCTAGCTGCAAAGCCCATTGGCGGGCCTTGTGTTGGTCACTTTCTTGTGGCTGAACCTCCCTCTCTCACAGGGGAATGATGAGGAGAAGGTAGAGGAGGAAAGGCTCGGGTGTGCTGGCCAGAACTCTTTGGGGGAAGGGCAGGACGAAAATGTGAAACCCGCACAGGAAGCTCTTCCTCCAGGCCAAAGCAGATGGGTGCTGGGAATTCAGTATTTGGAGCTCCCGAGAAGGGCAGCCTGACACCTCCCCCACCCCGTGGTCCTGATCTGAGCAGAGGCCTCGCCGACCTGGAGCAGGGGTCGGGACAGGAAGCATAACATCTCCTACACAAATAAATAACAGAATGCATTAAAGTTTAAAAATCGCCAGGCGTCCTAGAGATATCCTATCTCTATCTCTATTCTATCTATCCCAGAGATAGCAGGGGTCATTTCATAGAAAAAGAGCTAGGGGAACTCATTAGCATAACTCATTAGCATATGCCACACCCCCTGACATCAGGGGCTCCGCGGTGGACCTGCAAGGCCGGCGGGAGTGCAAGGAAGCCCCGCCAAGGCCCTCCCTGGCCCCAGACAGGCAGGGGTGGGGAGAGGCGGGGAGGAAGCAACTTACCCTCCCTCTTCTCCTGCCTCCTCCTGGCTGAATGAGGGCCGGAAGCGGGGCGGCCAGAAGCAGGGGGCGGGGCTTCGTCATGTGCCACGCCCCCCTGCACCTCACCCGGGGGAACTGCGTTCCCCCACGTTCCCCCCCGAAATGACCTCTGTCCCAGAGGATATAGTCTATCTCGGTCCTATCTCTCTCAGCATGTGTCTGGATTGGCCTGCAGAAGTGCCACTAAATCCCTTCGGCCTCCAACCTGTGGGTGCCGGGCAGGGACTGTTTTAGGGTGGAGCCAAAGCTGTGGAATTCTCTCCCTAGAGCAGTGGTCACCAAAATGGTGCCTGCATGCACTGTAGTGCCTGCAAACACCTTTTCTGGGCCCCGCCAAGTGTTTTTAGAAGTGGGCGGTGCGAGACGGGCCTTTTGCCCTGCAAGGCTTGTGGCTGGCCATTGGAGGCTTGGTTGGTGGTGCAGATTTTAGAAAACGTGGCTTTGGCAGCAGCTGCTACCAGAGCACAAGGATCTTTACTATATGACTGAAGGCAGGGGTCGTTTCATAGAAAAAGAGCTAGGGGAACTCATTAGCATAACTCATTAGCATATGCCGCACCCCCTGACATCACCAGAAGTGTGTCATAAGGCCACACCCCCTGACATCAATGGAAGTGTGTCATAAGACCACACACCCCGCCCCCAACGGTCCCGGCCGCCACCGCCGGCCTTGCAGCTCCACTGCCGAGCCCCATGAGGGGCCCGGCGGTGGACCTGCAAGGCCGGCGGGAGTGCAAGGAAGCCCCGCGAAGGCCCTCCCTGGCCCCAGGCAGGCAGGGGTGGGGAGAGGCATGGAGGAAGCAACTTACCCTCCCTCTTCTCCTGCCTCCTCCTGGCTGAATGAGGGCCGGAAGCGGGGCGGCCGGAAGCAGGGGGCGGGGCTTCGTCATGTGCCCCACCCCCCGTACCTCACCCGGGGGAACTGCGATCCCCCGTGATTCCCCCCGAAATGACCTCTGACTGAAGGGAAGCTGAGTAGGTGGCCATTTTGTGGCTGGCTCTATCTCCTGCAGCTGGCGTTCTGTGGCTGTGCCCACCATGCCTGTGACAGAAGGTGCCTCCACACTGACCAAGGCTGGAGACCCCTGCTGTAGAGTGTTGTCAAAGGGAGGGGTTTCCGCATGTTCAGAGAACTCCACAGGTATGCCAACAGGGAGCAAAAGAACCCTCCAAACCCTTCAACAAGCACCCCGATGAGGAGAGTGCCTGCTCCAGAAGTGGTTTCAGGTTGGGACAATGGTGCCGCATACGGTTGCCAACACTGGGGCCTGGAGATCTCCCAGGGTTGCAGCTGTTCTGCAGAGTACAGAGTTCAGTTCCCCTGGAGAAAATGGCTGCTCTGGAGGGGGGGGGCTCTGTGGCATTCCACTCCCCAGAGGTCCTTGCCTTCCCCTCCCCAGGCTCTACCCCCACTTCTCCAGGAATTTCTCAGCCTCTGCTCTGACCTCCGAAGGCCTCTGCTCTGACCGCTGCATGGCCCTCAGCCTCCCAGCCTTTCCCGTCTGAATCATGATGTGCAGTGCAATCCTCATGGCTGTTGAGGGTTCTTTTTCTACCCCCCCCCAGCCCTGGGGTTGTTGCTTGATATTCCTCACCAAAGGCAGGGGAGTGAGTCATCTGTCCCTTTCTGCAGACTGAGGGGCTGGGCAGGCATTCTGTGTTTGGATTATCGAGGCAGTGGGAAATGTCTGGAGATTGGGGAGCTGGAACCTGGGGAGAGTGGGACCGATACCGCAAAAGCAGTTGTTGCACCCTCCATCTCCTGTTCCCCTCGGTTGATCCTTATTTTTTAGGATCAAAGTGGGGGAGAGCGGGGGGGGGGATGCGGGCCAAAATGCGGCCACGCAGCAAATAGTGGGAAATCCAGCAGTACAATCAGGGGAAATGGGAGATTGAGGGAGCAACAACTGCTTTTGCGGAATTGGTTTGGGTTTTTGAGAGGCAAGAGACTTCAGCAGGTGATAATGCCGCAGAGTCCACCCTGCAAAGCAGCCCTTTCCTCCAGGGGAACTCAACTCTCTGGAGATCAGCTGTGATTCCGGGAGGTCTCCAGGCCCCACCTGGAGCCTGGCAACTGTTCTGAAGAGGAAGGTCACTAACATAAAGTGAGAAAGAATGGCTTCACCCTTTTGGACCAAACTGGATGTTGGGTTGGGGTTCCAGAAGCCAGCTTATAGGCAGACATTACACTGGAGAGGGAATGTTCCCAAGCACCGTGGGGCCCGATCCAGTCTGAGAGCGCAGGCGGGGGGAGGAGGGGCTTCTGCCTCCCTCTCCCCAATGCACCATGTTCCTCAGGTGAAATGGCTGCAGGGGGACCCTGTCCACTCAGCGGTGGGGCACTGAAGTCCCCACAGAGGTCCCATCTAGGTGGGCCGTAGACTGATGCCGATCCGGGAAGGAGACCGCCAGTATGGAGAGGCTCCTTGACAGGTACTTGGTGCATGTGTGTGTGTGTGTGTGTGTGTGTATGAAAAGTCCTGGACTGCAGCCTGACTTCTGCAGAGTCCTCTGGCACGCAGGTAGGGTTGCCAACTCTGGGCTGGGGAATTCCTGGAGATTTGGGAGGTGGATCCTAGAGAGATCCCTAGAGCACACCCATCGAAACAGCCATTCTCTCACCCTGACCTGGGTAGCCCAGGCAAGCCCAATCTGGTCAGATCTTGGAAGCTAAGCAGGGCGACCCTGGTAAGTGCTTGGATGGGAGACCTCCTTGGAATACCAGCCATCGGGAGGCGGGGGCAGGCTTTACTCAGCCACCTCTACGAATAGGCCCCGAGTAGGGGTCAGTCACCAGAGGTTGCCATGACTTCCAGATGCGCACACGCATGCACACACACACAAATACAACCCCCCCCCCAAAAAAACAGCCACACTCTCCAGGGTAACTTTTTTTAATAGCATGGAGAGTAATTGTAAATCTGGGGGACTGCAGCCCCCACCTGGAGGGTTGGCAACCTTTGTGCAATCCATGAAAATGCCCAGACTCCCCCCCCAGCACTGTGACGATAGTGAACCGGCCGGCCAGCCTCTCGCTTGACTTTATTGTGACTTAAGCAAACAAGCCAGCCTTTGTAGCCAGCCTCCTGCTTTCCCCCTTCCTTGGGATTAATATCTTTTCCTTGGAAGCCCGTGCAGATTCTTAGAGTCTTTTTGAAGACAGCTGTTCTGATGAAGCAAGGCGGAGGAATGCGAGACAGGAGGGACCAGCTGGCCCTGTGGTTTGGGCTCTGGTGGGGTCACAGTGATAGCAGCTACTGGCAGGGCCTGCCTGGATTGATGGCACAGAGTCCGTCTCCCCTCCTAGAATAGCCTTTGTTGCTTCTCTTCCCATATTAGGAGAGCAAAGGCCATAGAAAGATCCGTGGCTGTAGACTGCCAGGAACGTGCCATCTTCTACTCCTCACTGGAGTATCTAGCAATTATTGGCCTTTATATAGGGCTTCAGAATGTTCAGAACTCTTAATGTGCAGCAATTTTTCCAACAACCCTGCAAGGTTGGGCCACTGACGTTTCCCCCATACTTCAGACAAGGGAATGAGGTTGAGTAAGAGCACCTTCCCAGAGGCTGCATCTGGAATGCATGGCAGAGGAGGGATTTGAACCAGCAACGTCCTGATTTGCTTCACAGAAGTGTAACACTGTTTCTGTGATGGGATCAACACAGGTCAAACTGTTGCACCCTCTCCTTTTGCAGGCAAAGGGGCAACTCAGGAGCGATCGTGGTCCGAAATATCAGGGCAATGGACTACTGTCCCCTGGTGCCTGCCTTGGGGACCCTGATTGGGCGGAAAGGTGGCATGAAAGTGTTTTAACTCAATAAACGGTTCCCCTGCATGTGCCACTGCGTGGGTATCAAGCAGGGCACATAAGCCTGGAGGCCGACGGAGAGCACAGTGGTGTTTGCCTTCCTGCGGAGGCCGGCTCACACGCAACGGAGAGCACAGTGGTGTTTGCCTTCCTCGTCCTCTCTTTCTGCCGCAGGGTGTGTGGTGCTCGGCTTGGATCAGAACCACAGAGCACGGGGCTTCAGCCCCCAAGCCCCCCAGAGTAATTATCCTGGCTTGAAATGGTCGGGGGAGGGAGACAACCTGGTTGTTTCCAATCAGAAAGCCATGGCGCAGAGCAATGTGCAGAGACATAAGAACATAAGAGATGCCAATGTTGGATCAGGCCAAAGGTCCCTCCAGTCCAACACTCTGTATCACACAGTGGCCAGAAATACCAGTGCCATCAGGAGGTCCACCAGTGGGGCCAGGACATTAGAAGCCCTCCCACTGTTGACCCCCCCAAGCACCAAGAAGACAGAGCATCACTTGCCCCAGAGCCCCTATCTATACCTTGTGGCTAATAGCCACTGATGGACCTCTGCTCCATATGCTTATCTAATTCCCTTTTGAAGCCGTCCATGCTTGTAGCACCCACCACTTCCTGTGGCAGTGAATTCCAAGTGTTAATCACTCTTTGGGTGAAGAAGGACTTCCTCTTATCCGTTCTAACCCGACCGCTCAGCAATTTCATGGAGTGCCCACGAGTTCTTGTATTGTGAGAAAGGGAGAAAAGTACCTCTTTCTCTACCTGCTCTTTCCCATGCATAATCTTATAAACCTCAATCATGTCACCCCTCAGTCGTCATTTCTCCAAGCTAAAGAGCCCTAAGCGCCTTAACCGTTCCTCATAGGGAAAGTGTTCCAACCCTTTTATCATTCGAGTTGCCCTTTTCTGCACTTTTTCCAAAGCTATAATATCCTTTTTAAGGTGTGGTGACCAGAACTGCACACAGTATTCCAAATGAGGTCTCACCATTGATTTATATAGGGGCATTATGATATTGGCTGATCTGTTTTCAATACCCTTCCTAATAATCCCCAGCATAGCATTGGCCTTCTTTATTGCAGTCACACACTGTCTCGACATTTTCAGTGAGTTATCTACTACAACTCCAAGATCTCTCTCTTGATCAGTCTCTGCCAGTTCAGACCCCATCAATGTGTATTTATATTTAGGATTTTTGGCTCCAATGTGCATCACCTTGCACTTGGCCACATTGAACCCCATTTGCCATGTTGACGCCCACTTGCCCATCCTTGACAGATCCCTTTGGAGTGCCTCACAATCCTCCCTGGTTTTCACCGCCCTGAACAACTTCGTATCATCCGCAAATTTAGCCACTTCACTGCTTACTCCCAACTCCAAATCAGACCCCTGTGCAGCCTGCTTGCTGCTGGGCACCCCAGGGGCAGGGACTCAGGCAGACCCACAAGTAGGGCAGCCAGATCTGGGCTGGGATAGGCCTGGAGCCTTTGGGGGTGGAGCCTGAGGAGGGCGGGGTTTGGGGAGGGGAGGGACTTCAGTGGGCTATAATGCCAGACAGTCCACCTTCCAAAGTGGCCTTTTCCTGCAAGGAAACTGATCTCTGTCACCTGAAGATGAGTTGTAATTCCAGAAGAGAAGAAGCAGAGAAGAGATTGGATTTATACCCCGCTTTTCACTACCCGAAGGAGTCTCAGAGGGGCTTACAATCTCCTTTCCCTCCCCCTCCCCACAACAGACACTCAGTGAGGTAGGTGGGGCTGAGAGAGCTATGAGGGGACTGCCCTTGAAAGAACAGCTCTGAAAGAACTTGTGACTGAACCAAGGTCACTCCACCAGCTGCATGTGGAGGAGTGGGGAATCAAACCCAGCTCTCCCAGATCAGAGTCCACGCTCCTAACCAATGCTCCCTCTAAGCTGTGAAGTCTTGTGAGCAAAAATTCTACTTTGTAAGTGACTGGCATGAAAGCTCTGAGCGAGCGATTCGGCTACTGCATCAATTAGTTTGCTCTGGAGCCATCCTTCCTGAGCTGAGACAACAATGCGTGAGCTGGAGGCTAAAAAACTGTGAGCGAGCTCACACTAGCTCAGCTTAGAGGGAACACTATACCAAACTGGCTCTCCAGGAGATCTCCAGCCAATACCTGGAGGTTGGCTTTTCCTAAGCAGTTAGAGGCCTGGGAGCTCACAGAGCTGAGTGTCCCTTTGTACCAAATAGTTCCTCACTGAGAGAAAACTAGCATGTTAGGGAGAAAGCCAAGTTTGAATGCTGACAGCTGGTTGTCAGACTGGAGGGACTACAGTCTGAAGTGATACAGCCCAGATCAGGGGTCATTTCGTAGAAAAAGAGGTGCAGGAGCTCATTAGCATAGCTCATTAGCATAACTTATTCACATATGCCACACCCCCTGACATCACCGGAAGTGTGTCAGAAGGCAACACCCACCACTCAGGCTCCACCAGACTGTTTTGGATTGCTAGCTATTGGGGGGGAGGGGAACGTGCAGATCTGTCCTCACAGAGGAGGGAGAGCTTGTACCTGAGTAAAACTTGGTCTTAAAGGTGCCACTGGACTGTTTTGGACCAGGGGCCTGGGGAGACGAGGGGGGGGGGGCTCTGCAACTTACCTGGCTGCTTCTTGCTCTGACTGAGGGCTGCTGGGAGCAGGGGGTGGGGCTTGTTGCATGTGCCGGCCCCCTGGGCTTTTTACTGCCGGAGCTCCGTTCCTGTGCGCTTCTGCAGGAAATGACCCCTGGGCCAGATAGTGATGGGCCATTGGGAGGACTAGACCACAGTACCCCAGGTGGCCAAGTCGAGTGCCAAGGGACAGATGGGCAGCACGAAGGGGCAGTTCTCCTGCTCAAGCCCTGGTGGACTGATCTGGAGCCTGTCACGAGGGGGTTGGGGGTGGTTTTATCCTTGGAGGCCTCCATACCCCTTGGGCTGGCCCTGCTGGCAAGGACCCCGCTGGGGGATGGACGTTGTGAAGAGCTTGTCCCAGAGACCCCCCCCCAAAAGCAATAAAAGGAGCTATAGTTCTCAGAAGTGAGGAAACATTCCAGAGGGCTTTTTAAAAAATCCACAGCTGTGGACCTGGACACGGAGCTGGGACAGAGCCAGAGTTTAGGCACCGGGGGGGAGGGGGACGGACCCGCCAGGTTTGTGCACATGTTCTAGCAATTACTGAAAATGGGTCACTTGAAAAGTGGCTGGCCCCGGGGAAGGCAGGTGGCCGGGTATTGCAGCTGGCAGGGCAAGTCCCAGGCCAGGAGAGTCTTAAGGGAGCAGAAGGTCTCTTACGAGCAGGGCTGTGGGGTGGGGAGCCTGGCCGTCCTCTGGGGTTTCAAGACGTTCCAGGCACTGCACAAAACACACTTTGAAGAGAAGGGGCTGCAGTGTGGCAGGAGCATGCGTGCATCGGATGTGGAAGGTCTCCGGTTCAGCTCCAGGCACAAAGAAGGGGGGGGCTGAATCGGTGGGGGGATGTGTGCCTCACAGGAGGAAGAGACTGAGGTGCAAAAAAGGGGGTAGCGCATATTAGGGTTCAGGAGCTACGCTGGGAGCCAAAAGAGAGACCGTGTGGTGTCGTGGTTCAAAGTCTCCAGATACAATCTGGGGAGACCTGGATTTGAATCCCCACTCTGCCAGGGAAGCTCGCTGGGTGACCGTGGGCCAGTCACACACATTCTCAGCCTGACCTACCTCCCAGGGTTGCTGTGAGGACAGGAGAACAATGGGAGCCACGCTGGGTCCACGTTGAAGAATTAGGACTGACCTCCAGATGACAGCACTCAGGGCCCTCAGAGAAAATAGCCGCTCCGACAGATGGACTTCGGGGCTCCACACCCCCGCTGAGTTTCTTCCCCTCCCCAAACTCCACCCTTCCCAAGCTCCATCCCCAAATCTCCAACCCTTTCCCAACCCAGAGTTGGCAACCACACATGGGCAGGGCTGGACTCCTCAAGCTGCCGGCTGCCGATCCTGGAATGAAGGACCCGAGAATCTCCCCGGCCAAAGTGTCTGTCGTGTACCAGGACAAGAGCAGGCACTCCTTTGGAGCCAAGGGGCGCTTGAGACCCTGTGGGAGGGGGCAGGGATCGGGGCCCATTGCAACGGGGTCCCTCTTGCGGTCTGTTTGGTCTCAGTTGGCTCCACAACCCCTGCCCTCTGCTTCATGCCAGGAAAACTTCAAGGGCAGATTGGAGAGCCAGTGGGGGGTAGTGGTTAGAGTGTCAGACTAGGATCCGAGAGACCTGGGTTCGAATCCTCACTCTGCCCTGGAAGCTTGCGGGGTGACCCAGGGCCACTCACACACCTACCTCACAGGGTTGCTGTGAGGGTAAAATGGAGGAGAGGAGAACGGTGTTCAGCCGCTTTGGGTCCCCATTTAGGGACAGAGGCGGGAGCATAAATGAAATAAAGAACTAACTCAACGCTCCATATTGAACCTCTATTGTTTCCCCCTTTCGCCTCTTGGCAACTTCATTCATTGGCTTTGGGCCAGCTACTCTCTCTCAGCCCTGTCGTACCCCACAGAGTAGTTGCTATGTACTGCGCCTAAGCCTTTCCTCCAGCTGCGCCTAGAACGGACTGAGCTTGCTTCACTAGAACAATAGCTCGCCAGGATCCAGGAACTAACCTATAGATAAGCCGTGTGATGTAAATAGCCTATCACGGGGAGTGTGTGTGGGGTGTGGTGTTTTGCATGCTTATCAGCAGGGCTCCAGCCCTGCTAGCGTCGTCTTTTGTTCTGCTGAAATCACTTAATAAACCAGAGCTGATCACTGCAATGCGTCTAGAATGCAGTATTTAACAGTAGTTGTGACTTGAGGACAGAATTGAGGAGGGGACCAATGTTCCCTCTAAGCTGAGTTAGTGTGAGCTACCTCACAGTTTTTTAGCCTCCGACTTACACATTTTTGTCTTCGTTCAGGAAGGAGGGCTCCAGAGCAATCCAATTTATGCAGTAGCCAAAGCGCTCACTCACAGCTTTAATGCCGGTAGCTCACCCTAAGCCTTTCCTCCAGCTGCGCCTAGAACGGACTGAGCTTGCTTCACTAGAACAATAGCTCGCCAGGATCCAGGAACTAACCTATAGATAAGCCGTGTGATGTAAATAGCCTATCACGGGGAGTGTGTGTGGGGTGTGGTGTTTTGCATGCTTATCAGCAGGGCTCCAGCCCTGCTAGCGTCGTCTTTTGTTCTGCTGAAATCACTTAATAAACCAGAGCTGATCACTGCAATGCGTCTAGAATGCAGTATTTAACAGTAGTTGTGACTTGAGGACAGAATTGAGGAGGGGACCAATGTTCCCTCTAAGCTGAGTTAGTGTGAGCTACCTCACAGTTTTTTAGCCTCCGACTTACACATTTTTGTCTTCGTTCAGGAAGGAGGGCTCCAGAGCAATCCAATTTATGCAGTAGCCAAAGCGCTCGCTCACAGCTTTAATGCCGGTAGCTCACAAAGTAGAATTTTTGCTGACAAGACTCCACAGCTTAGAGGAAGCATTGGGGGGGACCCATACTGAGCTGCCTGCAGTTCCATGGAGGAAAGGCAGGATAAGAAGCGAACAAAACCACAGGTCGGAAGCAGGGGATCGCCCACGTGGGGTGTGGCTCGCTCTGCTTCGAGGTCAACTTAATGCCTCACATTTGGACTGCTAAGCGATGTTTGAGTCCACTGGCACCTTTAAGACCAACAAAGTTTTATTCAAGGTATAAGCTTTCGGGTGCAAGCACACTTCTTTGTGCTAGACACACAAAATTCTGCTTTCAGACTGCCCTGTCTCTAGGAATCGGTGTGCCTTGGGCTGTTAGCAGCCCAGTGGAGGTTTTCAGGTGGCCTGGAATACCTTAACTGTTCAGAGGATCACTTTTTGCTCCCATTGTTAGGGAGAGACCTGCCAACATCTCCCTTGCAGACTGTTTTCATAATCATGTATCTTGAGGAAGTGCACAGTGAAATTTCTGGGTAGCCTAGAAATTCTGTAGCCCTTTGAAGAAGCACGCTTTCGAGTCTTGTTTTGAAGGAAAGTTGGACAAATATCCCATTTTTAGATCCTTCTAGTAATCAGGGTGTCTTCGACTCAGAGATGCCAAATGTGACTGACGGAACCTTTTCCCCTGGGGAGGCCCCCAGCCGTTTTCAGTGCCCCCTTGCGTGGGTGGCAGCGAGGGAGATGGCAACAGCTTTCTGTGTGAGAGCTACAATGTCTTTTTCCAAGCCTGCATTTGGTGTCTGCTCTTGCAAGCCCCCTCCATGCCTCTTGCTGCACCTGTATCCTTCTTCTTATTTTATTAATAGAATAAAGAGGCACTTTGGAAACATCTGGCCACCCTCTATGTTGTTTTAGTGAAACACCTGCCCTCAAAGCATCCCCCCGGTCTTCAGTAAGACCATTATCCCTTCCGGGAAACTATTTCCTTGTTCCAAGCCGTATCTCTCCCCCCCCCCATTCCAAACACATAACAGGAGTTTCAGTCTCTTGTGACCACTAGCCCTGTTCATGTTAATCAGTGAACACAAGTACAACCTGCGTGTGCACGCATGCATGTGTCCGCAAGAAGCAGCCACCCTGTGTTCACTTTATTAAGTAGTGGGTTTGTGAGACTATCGTGGTTTCAGCATAGCTCTTTATTTCAGTAACGTTAAGGACAACACACGTGGCAAGCCGCAACTATATACAAAACCTCCAGTCCCAAACACACCCACAAAATACAAATAAACCAATAAGAACATTGAGCTGCGGTGGCTCAAGTGGTTAAGACGCTGAACTGCAGGCTGTGGAAGGTCAGTAGTTCAGCAGTTCGAGACCCAGGTGTGCCGCATGACGGGGTGAGCTCCCGTCTCTAGTTCCAGCTCCTGCCAACCTAGCAGTTCAAAAGCAAGAAATTGCAAGTAGATAAATAGGTACCACTTTGGTGGGAAGGTAACAGCGTTCCATGCGCCTTGGTGTTTAGTCATGCCGGCCACATGACCACGGAAACGTCTTCGGACAGCGCTGGCTCTTCGGCTTTGAAACGGAGATGAGCACCGCAACCCTAGAGTCAGATTTGACTGGCTTTCGAGCAAGGGAACCTTTACCTAAGAACATAGTAGCTAGGAGCCTACGTTTGCATGGCAAGACTTACAGTTCTGTTACCTGATTGGCCTGCTCTGCAAGGGCAGCCAATCTGAATGTAGCTGCTCGGAGCCTCCCTAACAGTGCCTGTTCATTTGAAGCTCTCGCTACACAACACCCTTTGCAAATGAAACCTGAGAGACCAGTACCTGGATAAATGAGAGGTTTCAGACACACATTCAGCTGTATATGGGTTGAATGTAACATGATAATTACTCATCACGCTTATAAAGAGAAATCATCTGCACACTGCACAGGGGCTGCATGTGTCTTCACACAGCTACTCCAACGTGGCAAAATTGTGGACTACAGTACCGGGGGGGCCCTCCCCCAAATTCAAAGTACCCCCCCTTGCATATAAGAACATAAGAACATAAGAGAAGCCAATGTTGGATCAGGCCAATGGCCCATCCAGTCCAACACTCTGTGTCACACAGTGGCCAAAAATACCAGGTGCCATCAGGAGGTCCAGCAGTGGGGCCAGGACACTAGAAGCCCTCCCACTGTTGCCCCCCCAAGCACCAAGAATACAGTGCATCACCTGCCCCGGCCTGTGAGTTCCTATCTATACCTTTTGGCTAATAGCCACTGATGGACCTCTGCTCCATATGTTTATCCAGTTCCCTCTTGAAGCCGTCCATGCTTGTAGCCGCCACCGCCTCCTGTGGCAGTGAATTCCATGTGTCAATCGGACTTTGGGTGAAGAAGTACTTCCTTTTATCCATTCTAACCCGACCGCTCAGCAATTTCATGGCGTGCCCACGAGTTCTTGCATTGTGAGAAAGGGAGAAAAGTCCTTCTTTCTCGACCTGCTCTATCCCACGCATGATCTTATAAACCTCAGTCATGTCACCCCCTCAGTGACATCATAGTATAGTAAACTAGCTAGCTGGGAAGAGAGATTCCAGCCAGTCGCAGCTTCACCTTATGGATTTCTCAATGTAGTCTGCAACCAAGACAGAAAGCCTGGTGGGGAGCACCCAAAGGAGATGAGGCATCCAGAAACAGATGCGCAACCTCTGCTTGGCATTGAGAACATGGCTGAGCAGCAGGGAGGAAGCATCCTGGCGCCGAGCAGCCCAGTCGCAGTCTGTGGCTACAGCACCAGTGAGCCTCCGAAACGGTCATTACAGCCTTGAAATTAACTCCAAGGAGCTAAATGACCGGGACAGGAAATTGCAGCCCCGGGTCTCTGTTGATCTTCGCAGGCCTTGAATAGATTCCGCTTCAGATGGAACAGAAGCGCCGAGATTTGCTGCCCACTGGCACCCTGCACCACCCCTTTGGCCCGCCGCCTGACCTCAGGGGCATCGCTAAGGCACTCTTGAAAGAACAAAAAGAGCAGAGGCCCCCCATTACCTTCTGCCTTCACCTGGCACTAGGGTTGCCAACCTCCAGGTGGGCCCCGGAGATATCCCAACGTAACTGACCTCCAGACTACAGAGACCAGTTTCCCTGGATAATAGGGCAGCTTTTGGGGAGGCCTCTATGGCTTTATCTGCCCCTGAGGTCCCTCCCCTCCCTAAACCCCTTCCTCCCCAGGCTCCACCCCCCCAAATCTCCAGGAATTTCCCAACCCAGAGGTGGCAACCCTACCCTATACCCACTCACAGTAGACATAAGAAAAGCCCTCCTGAGTCAGACCATGTCCCTTCCTTCCAGTAGGGGACAGCCAGACACAGCTAGAGGTTCTTGAGCAGAGCCTTCATGGGGTGAGGGATGCCTTGCCACTTGTCCCCCAGGTTCTGGGAATCAGTGGCCTTTTGCCTCTTGTCTGGGGCTGGCTCCCTTCCGGACTTAGCACCCTGCTCACCAGGCAAGCCATGAGCCACCCTCTGCCCTGGGGGCACTTTCCCAGAGAAGGTGGCAGCAAGGAACCCAGGAGCAGTGGTCAGCCTGGTGGGACGGGCAAGGGCAGGTCTCAGCCATGTACTGCCTCCCCCCGCTAGAGAGGAGGCTGGAGACATGGGCGGTCCCTGGGGGGCGGCTCCTGGAAGGGCCAGGGCAAGAAGAAGAAGAAGGTGGAGGAAGGCCGGGCCTGAAACCTTGAAAGCACATGTAATGTATCCAGTCCAGACCGCGTGGCCGGCTTGGGCTCCACGTGGTCAGATCCAAACGTCAAGCTTCGCTCCAAGAGACAATGGACTATGTGGATCCTAGCCCGCTCCAATCAGGGGGCTAAGGTCCCGGCCGAGAGCCTATGGGACTCTCGGCCACTGTAAATAACCTATTAGGTAGTTGGGGTGTGTTTTGGTTGGCGGTTTCTCGGGGGATATAAGCCGGCCTGCGAGCCGGCCCAGGTCGTCTTGTTCCTGTTCGAATAAAGTACGCTTTGCTGAAATCACTCTCTGTTTGCGTACTTCTCAGCACGGGAGGGAGAGCACAAAGGACAGGCGGCCCCGAGAGTGGTTTTGTCTCTCCTCTTTTGATTACTTCCAGGAAGGTAAAAGGTAAAGGTTCCCTTGCTCGAAAGCCAGTCGAGTCTGACTCTAGGGTCGCGGTGCTCATCTCCGTTTCAAAGTCAAAGAGCCAGCGTTGTCCGAAGACGTTTCCGTGGTCATGTGGCCGGCATGACTAAACACCAAGGCTCACGGAACGCTGTTACCTTCCCACCGAAGTGGTCCCTATTTATCTACTTGCAATTTCTTGCTTTTGAACTGCTAGGTTGGCAGGAGCTGGGACCAGAGATGGGAGCTCACTCCGTTATGCGGCACACTCGGGTCTCGAACTGCTGCTCGAGTCACCTTCCCCAGCCTGCAGTTCAGCATCTTAACCACTTGAGCCACCGCAGCTTCTACTTCCAGGAAGAGGTGGGGCTAACTGTTGATTGGAGCCCAGATCCAGGGGGTGAGGCCAAAGGTGGGAGGCTCACAAACCAGGCGAGGGAAGGAAAACCATGTGGAGCACAGAGCGAGAAGGCAAAGGTGTACTCGTTAGAAAAGTGTGTAAACTTGGGGTGGTTTCATATCCCCCTTAAGTATACTGTGTTGACCCCCAGCGCCTGTGTCAATGTTGTTTCATCCGTGCACTAATCAAACGGATCGTTTTCTTTTTCCTTGTACTGAATTTCCCACCAGAACACATCCATGGACTGGGTGATTCTGCACCGAGGGAGAATGGAAACAACTGGGCCAGACCTGCCCCCTTCTGTGCAGACACGCACTGACTTACACATGAAGAAGCTGCGTACACCCTGGCTCTGTCCCTGTGAGCAGGACTGGCCAGCGCCATGGATGGGGCAAAGGCGCCATCAGTCGGCAGGTGCATAGGCACTGTGTGCCCTGATCCAGGTCAACGATGCACACCGGAGGGGATGGGGCCAACATGCAGGGGTGTGGCCAGCATGCTAATTCCCACGTCTGCTGGTGTGCACAAGAGAGGCTAGGTTGCCATCTTTGGGTTGGGAAATTCCTGGAGATTTCGGGGATGTAGCCTGGGGGAGGTGGGGTTTGGGAAGGTGAGGGACTAGAGTGACTGGTGATCAGATGTAATTTTGGGAGATCACCAGGCCTCACCTGGAGGCTGACAACCCTCGCTCCCCATGCCGTATTATTGGCCGGCTGTTGCACAGGGAGACCACAAGTGCCCCTCAGTGGTAGGAGGGAAAAGGCAGCTCTGTGGCTGCTCCAAACAGCCAGTTCAGTCCTCAGAGCCAGTTTGCTTTGGGTCAGAATGTGAGAATTGGGTCAGAATGTGAGGGCAAGGTCAAAGGTCATTATCATCTTTGGTGGCCCATGGCCCAGCAGAACGCCCTGACTTCTGTTGCTGGGAAGATATTAGATCAGATTTTAAAGGGATCGATCTGTAAGCATCTGAAGGACCACATAGTGATCCGGGGAAGTCAGCATGGATTTGTCCCCAACAGATCTTGTCAGACCAACCTGGTTTCCTTCTTTGATCATGTGACGAGCTTACTGGATCGTGGGAACTCTGTTGATGTGATTTACCTGGATTTCAGTAAAGCTTTTGATAAGGTTCCCCATGACATTCTGATGGGCAAACTGGAAGACTGTGGACTGGACTATAGGACAGTTTGGTGGATAGGGAACTGGTTAGAGGACCGCACCCGAAGAGGGGTGGTCAATGGCATTTCATCAGATTGGAGGGAGGTGTCCCAGTACTTTTCAATATTTTTATCAATAATCTGGATGAAGGGGTAGAAGGGCTACTCATTAAATTTGCTGATGATACCAAATTGGGAGGAGTAACAAACACCCAAGAAGATAGAGTTAAAATTCAACTTGACTTGAATACTCTGAAGAAGTGGGCAGTTGCAAACAGGATGCAATTCAACAAAGATAAATGCACAGTATTACATCTGGGCCACAAAAATGTCAAGCACAAATACTGGATGGGGGATCCGTGTCTGGGGAGCAGTGTATGCGAAAGAGATCTTGGGGTAAGAGTGGACTGTAAACTAAATATGAGCGAATTCTGTCTTGGGTTGTATTAAAACGGCCATAGCATCGAAATTGCAGGAAGTCATAGTCCCTTTGTATACTGCCTTGGTCAGGCCGCACCTTGAGTACTGTGTGCAGTTCTGGAGGCCTCACTTCAAAAAGGATGTGGACAAAATCGAGAGGGTGCAGAAGAGAGTGATGAGGATGATCACGGGTCTGGAGACTGAGCCCTATGTGGCTAAGGGCCCTGGGAATGTTTAGTTTGGAGAAGAGGAGATTGAGGGGGGACATGATTGTTCTCTTTAAATATTTGAAAGCTGTCATTTGGAGGGCAAGGAGCCGTTCCAGTTGGCAGTAGAGGAGAGGACCTGAAGCAACGGGTTTAAACATGCAGAAGGGTACCGGCTGGATATTAGGAAAAACTTTCTCACAGTCAGGGTGGTCCAAAGGCGGAATTGGCTGCCTAGGGAGGTGGTGAGCTCCCCTTCACTGACACCTTTCAAGAAGAGGCTGGACGAATATTTGTCAGAGATGCTTTAGGCTGGTCCTGCATTGGGCAGGGGGTTGGACTAGATGGTCTGTATGGTCCCTTCCAACTCTATGATTCTATGATTCGGCTTTCCATTGTTTTCGGGTTTGGACAAGGTTGTCAATTCAGATATTTTGAATGTATGTTTCGGTTTCATAGCAGGCAGGGATTCTACTGAATGTCCAGGCTTCACTGTTACAACTTGAAAATCTCTGGTCCTGGGTCACTTCTCCCCTGTGCAGACCTAACCTGTGAATCCTTAGTTTCAGGCTGTTTCCTTGAGTCATATTTTCCCCATTGACAGGGGTCATTTCGTAGAAAAAGAGCTAGGGGAGCATTAGCATAACTCATTAGCATATGCCACACCCCCTGACATCAGGGGCCCGGCGGTGGACCTGCAAGGCCAGCGGGAGTGTGAGGAAGCCCCGCCAAGGCCCTCCCTGGCCCCAGGCAGGCAGGGGTGGGGAGAGGCGGGGAGGAAGCAACTTACCCTCCCTCTTCTCCTGCCTCCTCCTGGCTGAATGAGGGCTGGAAGTGGGGCGGCCGGAAGCAGGGGCGGGGCTTCGTCATGTGCCTCGCCCCCCTGCACCTCACCCGGGGGAACTGAGTTCCCCCGCGTTCCCCCCCGAAATGACCTCTGCGCATTGAATGAACACTGTGTTAACAAAGGATGTTGGGGAGCGACGAGATCACTCCCCGACATCCTCTGCGCCCCCGCTCAAAACTCGCACCATGGTACATGCAGGAGCTGAAATTGATGAAGCAGGAGCTTAGGCAGCTAAAGAGACAGTGACGACGTGCTCGGGATGGAGCGTCAAGAGCATCTTATAGGACGTTTATGAGATCCTATGAGATGGCAGTCAAGGCCATGAAAAGAGAATACTACGCGGCCACGATTGCATCTGTGAGCTCTTGTCCAGCCCAATTATTTAGAACAATTGGGTCTCTTATTATTCTGCCATAGGGCAGATTAAACTATAAGGAATTGGAAATTGGCTGTGAGACTTTTGCGAACTATTTCGCAGATAAAGTCTTGTTGCTCCACCAGGACCTCCCCACCACAGTTGGGACAGTAATGCAACACGAGGCCCCATGTGTGTCTCCTTGTCAAATTCTGGATTATTTTGGTCCAGCCCACCCCCTCTTAAAAAAACCATCTGCAGATCCAGCCGAATTATTTACCTACCGGCAGTATCCAATTTGCTCTATCTGGGCAAACTGATTGAGAGGGTGGTGGCGATTCAGCTGCAGGGTTTTTTGGATGAGGCCTCCATATTAGTTCCCTTCCAGTCCAGCTTCAACCAGGCCACGGGACAGAGATAGTCCTGGTCACTCTCACAGATGATCTCCGGAGGCATCTGGATCGAGGCGGTACAGCAGTGTTGTTGTTGTTGGACCTGTCGGCAAGGGTTGACACAATTGACCATCAATTACTGATCCACCACCTCGCTGACACCGTGTCATGATGCGGGGCTAGGCAGGGGTGAGGCAGTCAGGATACAGTCCGAAGTCAAGAGCCAGTCACATAAGTTAGCCAGAAACCAAGTCCAATACACAAAGCAAGAGTGGGGTGGTCAAGCTACAGTCCAAAGTCAAGAGCCAGGCAAGCAAACCAACTGGGAAACCAAGTTCAAAGCACAAACTGTTAGAGTCATCAGGAAACCAGAGTCCAAAAGAGTCAAGAGCCAGAAAGTCAAAAGTTCAGGGTGCAGAGTTGAAGCATAGTCGGTCAAGCTGAGTTCACGGAGCCGAGGAAATCCAGACAGGAACCAGGAGTTGGGATCACGAGCGAGGAGGTGGCAGTCAGGATACAGTTTGAAGTCAAGAGCCAGTCACACAAGTTAGCCGAAAACCAAGTCCAATACACAAAGCAAGAATGTGGTGGTCGAGGTACAGTCCAAAGTCAAGAGCCAGGCAAGCAAACCAACTGGGAAACCAAGTTCAAAGCACAAACCATTAGAGTCATCAGGAAACCAGAGTCCAAAAGAGTCAAGAGCCAGAGAGCCAAAAGTTCGGAGTGCAGAGTTGAAGTATAGTCGTTCAAGCCGAGGTCATGGAGCCAAGGAAATCCAGACAGGAACCAGGAGTTAGGATCACGAGCGAGGAGGTGCAGAGCTTCGTCCAAAGAGACTAGTTGCTGGCACGATTTGTCGGTGTAAGGGCATGAGTTAAATAGCCCATAAGCCTGCTGGCAATTAGCGTGCCACAAATGAGTCCCGGCTCCTGCTAATACTCGGGGCTGAATGAGGGCCTGCCACACATGCGTGCCTCTCACCGCTGGGCTGCCATATCCCGTCAGCACTGTTCCCTCAAACAGGATACCGGTGGAGGCGAATCAGGAGGAGAACTGTCTGGGTGTGCTTCTGCCTCAGCTGTTGCTGGGGTAGCCTCTGGAATCTCAGCCCTGTCAGGTGCGGGAGTGTCCGGCATTGAGAGCTCATCCCCAGCAGCACTTAGATCCTCTGCTGGGGCCGCTTGTTCGCACTCAGCGGGAGCCGCTTGCTTGCAGTCAGCAGGAGCCGTGACACACCGGGATTAAAAGGTGTGCCTTGCAGTGGCTCTCCTTGTTCCTTCAGGGTCAGGGACAAAGGGTGGCCGTTGGGGAACAGCTATCCCAAAGGCACCCGCTAATTTGTGGAGTGCCCCAAGGAGTGGTGTTCTCCCCAGTGTTGTTCAACATCTATATGTGGCCCCTTGCCCAGACTGCCCGGAAGTATGAACTGGGTTGTCACCAATGTTCCGTGTTAGCTGAGTTAGTGTGAGCTAGCTCACAGTTTTTTAGTCTCCGGCTCACACATTTTTGTCTTAGCTCAGGAAGGAGGGCTCCAGAGCAAACTAATTTATGCGAGAGCCAAATCACTCGCTCACAACTTTAATTCTGGTAGCTCATGAAGTAGAATTTTTGCTCACAAGACTCCTCAGCTTAGAGGGAGCATTGGTTGTCACCAATATGCCGATGACACCCAGCTCTATCTGTTGTTGGACAGCCAGTCAGACTCTAGCCTGGGAGATCTGGACCTGGCATTGAAAGCCGTGGCTGGTTGGCTTATATTGAGTTGATTGGAATTGAATCCGATGAAGACAGAGGTCCTGTGCCTGAGCCAGAGTGGGCCAAGATTAGGGATCCCTCTCCTGACCTTCGATGGGGCATCGCTGATGCCAGCACCGGAGGTTAGGAGTCTGGGAGTGCTCCTGGATGTCTCCTTAATGATGGAGGCCCAGGTGGCAGCCACTGCGAAGTCTGCCTTTTACCATCTATGGCTGATTAGGCAGTTGGTTCCCTTCCTTGAATGCAATGACTTGGGAACAGTGATCCATGCAATGGTCACCTCGAGATTGGACTACTGTAATGCTCTCTACATGGGGCTGCCCTTGTCCCAAATCCAGAAGCTGCAGATGGTGCAGAATGCAGCGGCGAGGCTGTTGTGTCTTCCTGTGTGGGAACACATCCAGCCCATCCTATGGGGAGGGCGGGGTATAAATTTAATAAATAAATAAATAAATAAATAAATAATGGCATTAAAACGGTATGAAGAAAGTCATTACATTGGCATAAAAGTTCCACAAAGGAAAGAAGCCAGTTAGCGAGTCTGACAGTGACTGTGAGTGAAACAATGGGTGACTGACGTCTGAAACCAAAAGGAAGTGAAAAGGGAAGCATTCCCCCCCCACACTTTTTCATTTTTTTCAATAAACCAGTTGTTTATACTCTACCTTTCTCTTGGAGAGAGACTCAGGAACATATGAAGCCGCCTTAGATAGAATCATTCCCTGGGTCCATCAAGGCCAGTCTTGTCTACTCAGACTGGCAGCAGCTCTCCAGGGTCCCAGGCCGAGGTCTTGCCCATCATCTCCTGCCTGGTCCTTTCAACTAGAGATGCTGGGGATTGAACCTGGGACCTTCTGCATGCAAAGGAGATGCTCTTCCACTGAGCCATTTACTTCCCCAATGGTGGATTACCAGGGGTCATTTCCTGCAGGAGCGCACAGGAGCGGAGCTCCGGCAGTAAAGAGCCCAGGGGGCGGGCACATGCAACAAGCCCCACCCTCTGCTCCCAGCAGCCTTCAATCAGAGTAAGAAGCAGCTTACTCTGCATATTCTCCCCTCCCCCCAATAGCTAGCAATCCAAAACAGTCCAGTGGAGCCTGAGCAGTGGGCATTGCCGTCTGACACACTTCCCGTGATGTCAGGGGGTGTGGCATATGCAAATAAGTTATGCTAATGAGTTATGCTAATGAGCTCCTGCACCTCTTTTTCTATTCTTTTTGTCAAAAAAGTCCCCCTTTCCCAGGATTAAAAAAAGGGGGGGGGGGGGGGAAATGCAATACATTCAATAAAAACTGACAGTAAATATGGTAAAAGCTACATAAACATTTCCATAAACACTAAAATTATGCAAACTATTTTGTGCTGGAGGAGGGATTGCCTTTTTTCTCTTTGCCCCATCTCCTGATCTGCCTGACACCCCTTTCTGCCTTGATCAAGTCTTGTTGAAATGGCCAGCCCTCGGCAAGCCTGCACGTGTGATCCAGTGTTGGAACATTCAAGAAGAATATTGGAAATGAAATTTGGACTGCATGTTCAGGACACGATTGTACTTGTCATGTTTGTATACTAGGTCGGCCCACACTCGCAAATATTTTCACAGGGTGGGAGAGGAAAAGACAAACAATATCGCAGAGCGACATCCACCTTGGAGATGAAGCTGTCAGAAGAGAAGTTGGTGACCCACATTTGGGGTGTCATTCTACATTCCAAGCTGGAATTCTGTCCCACGGTTCCCCAACAGAGTGCTTGTGGGCAGCTTGCCTGGTGCCCACCCAGTGTTCTTAGGAAGTGAGCAGAGGGCCAGGTGGGGCTTTTGCCCAGCAGGGCTTCTGATTGGCCACTGGAGAAGAGGAGGAGGAGATTGGATTTATACCCCGGCCTTCACTACCCAAGGGAGTCTCAGAGCAGCTTACAAACTCCTTTCCCTTCCCCTCCCCACAACAGACACCCGGTGAGGTGGGTGGGGCTGAGAGAGCTCTTGACAGAAACTGCTCTTTTTCAAGAACAGCTGTGCCAGAACTGTGGCTTTCCCAAGGTCATCCAGCAGGTGCAAGTGGAGGAGTGGGGAATCAAATCTGGTTCTCCCAGATTAGAGTCTGCACACTTCACCGTTAACCAAGCTGGCAGTGCAGATATTTTTATAGTTGCTTTTACAGCAGCTGCCACCACAGCAGAAGGTTCTTCTCTGTCTAATGAAAGATAACCAAGAAGCTATTTTAAAGCCATATGATCATTTTAAAAGAGAACAGAGCTTCTGCTTGAAATGCTGAAGAGTTACTATGAAGTCTATGCATGCACTCAGTCCCTGAGGTTTTGTGGCTGGCTGCACCCCTTGTGGTAGACATTTTCTGGTTGTGCCCACCAGCCAGTATCGGAATTCAAAAGATTCCTGCAAGGTCCAAAAAGCTGGGGAGCCCTGCCCTATTTGCTTTCCAGGAACAGAGAAAGTGAACTGGGCCTGCGTTCGGGTTTTGCGGTGGCCGGGGGTCATTTAGTAGAAAAAGAGGTGCAGGAGCTCATTAGCATAACTCATTAGCATAACTTATTTGCAAATGCCACACCCCCTGGCATCACCGGAGGTGTGTCAGAAGGCAACACCCACCGCTCAGGCTCCACTGGACTGTTTTGGATTGCTAGCTATTGGGGGGGGGGAATGTGCAGATCTGTCCTCACAGAGGAGGGGGAGCTTGTGCCTGAATAAAACTTGATCTTTGAAGTGTAGTGGGTTAGACGCATTAAGTAAGCATGGAGACTGATGTAGTGATCAGCATACTTTACTGGTACACGGCAAAGACAAAGAACAACGGCCGGCTGGCCAACTATATACACCACCAGGGGACACCCCCTGAATCCCATTGGCGGGTTTGAATCTCCCGCCACAGTCCCATTGGTCCCCCCAGTGGAGGGACTAGGATCCTAGTCCCCATTGTTATTCCTGACTGAAGCTCAGGAGTGTGCGCTGGCCTCATGTGGCGGTCAGCGGACATAACATCCCTCCCCCCCATAGTCCAGAACTTCCCCTAGGTCACATAGTCTTTTAAGTACTCAGGGGACCTTCGTACCCTCGTTGACCTTCTGGGGGCTGGTACTGGGATCTCTGGGGTCCCAACACCTGTGCTTGTATTCGGGGGCGCTGCAGGGGTCTCCGGTTCTGTCGCTTCCATTTTCGGGGTCTCTTTTGTAGGTGCCGGGGTGTTGGGGCTCCGCGGTGGA
>NW_015163101.1:1055239-1062909 GCF_001447785.1 Gekko japonicus | reverse complement strand
AGGCCGAGGAGCGGGCGATGGTCGGTGATGATGGTGAACGGCCGGCCATAGATGAAGTCGTGGAACTTCTTGACCCCGGCCACAATTGCGAGACCTTCGCGATCAATCTGGGCGTAGTTCCGCTCCGCCGCAGATAGGGTTCGCGAGTAATATGCGACCGGGACCTCCCGGCCATCGGGCAGGTGGTGGGCCAACACAGCCCCAACCCCGTATGGCGAGGCATCACACGCCAAAACCACCAGCAGCACCTCATTGAAGTGGGCCAGGACCGCGTTCGAGATCAACAGGTTTTTTTACATGGTGGAACGCGGCGGCCTGGCGGGGCCCCCACTCCCAAGTGGCCTGTTTGTCCAACAGACGGTGAAGAGGCTCTGCTACTGCCACCTTGTGGGGCAAGAAGGCGTGGTAGAAATTTAAGATCCCTAGGAATGCCAGCAGTTCTGTCTTGGATTTCAGCGGGGGGGCCTCCACAATTGCCTTTATTTTGTCACGGTTCGGATGGAGGCCCTCCGCGTCTACTGTGAACCCCAAAAAGTCCACTGACTGCACCTCCAGCCGGCATTTTTCCAGTTTAACTTTGAGCCCCGCCTCCTGGAAATGGCGGAGTACCATGCGAAGACGGTCTGCGAAGTCCGCTGGTGATGCGGCGGCGATCATCACATCATCGAAGAATGGGGTGACGCCCGGAATCCCTTTGAGTAGAGAGTCCATTCGTTGTTGGAACAATCCCGGTGCCACAATCACCCCAAATTGTAGACGCTTCACACAGAATGCCCCCTGGTGGGTCACAATCGTTTGCGCGTCAGCAGTTGCCTTGTCTACTGGCAACTGCTGGTAGGCCTGGGCTAGATCTAGCTTGCCGAAGATCTTTGCCCCTCCTAAGGTGGCCAGTACGTGGCTAACCACAGGGACCGGATATGCGTGGTCCTGTAGCGCCTTATTCAGGGTACATTTATAGTCCGTGCATATGCGGACCGCCCCGTTTGGCTTCTCCACCACAACTATGGGGGTCTCCCACGCCGCGTGGGAGACCAGTTCTAGGACGCCTTGTGCTACCAGGCGATCCAGTTCCACGTCTATTTTTTGGCTTAACTGACAGCGGAACCGTCCTGGCTCGCATGCGGATGGGGGCCACCTTAGAGTCTAAACGCAAGGACACCGGGGGCCCCATATATCTGCCCAGTGAGTCGTCAAATACTGCGGGGAATTCATGGCAGATCCCTTCGAAATTCTGAGCGGTGCACAGCCGGACCCCCTCGATGGTGATTCCCAGGGGCTCGAACCATGCCCGCCGCAGCAGGCTGACTAGGTCGCCTGTGACCACAATCAAGTCCAACCGTCTTTTGAACTGCCCATATTGCACCTGAAAGGTCCTGACCCCTTTTATGGGCCCCCGGTTTCTCTGGAAGTCCATGAGCGTGACCCCTGGGACATAGCTGTTTGAGCGTGGCCTCTGAAATGATGGAGGCCGCGGAGCCGGAGTCTACCTCCATGCGGCAGGGGGACCCTTCGATCATTATTGTTGCCATAAACTTAGGGGTGGGCGATTTCCCGGGGAGTTGAAGTACCTGTTCCTCGGTGTGTGCGAGCTGGTAGAGGTTTGTGCGTGCCGTCCTAGAAGTGGGCATCTGCTCGGTGGCGCGGAGGCTGGGCTCGGCTGGGGACCTTGGCACGACAGGCCCGGGTGATGTGACCCGTGTGACCACAGGTCCTACACACCACTCCCCGTAATCGGCACGTTTTCCAGTCGTGTGGATCCCCGCAGCTGGCACACCCGGGATGCGTCGAGCTGGGCTGCTGGCGGCCGGAGCTTGTGTTCGCGGCTGGGGTGCAGCGCGGAGCTTGGGTGCGGTGTACTTCGTCGCCTATGGTGTCCGCTGGCACGATGACGGCAGCTTGATGAGAGGTGGAGGTGGCTGGGTGGGACCTCTCCCACGCGGTGGCGGTAGCGATGGCCGACACAATGGTAACTTTTTCTCCCTCCATGATGCGTCGCCGTAGCTTCTCCTCCCACAGACCGGTGACGAAACGGTCCCTCAGGGCTAGGTCCAGGTGGCCCTCAAACTTACAGTCGGAGGCCAGCCGGCGGAGCTCGGCGAGAAACTCCGTGGCAGTCTCACGGCCATGCTGGCTTCGCTGGTGGAACGCCACGTGGCACGTCATTTCCGACGGCTTCGGCGTGTAGTGGTTCTGGACTGCTGTGATGATGTCTTCGAAGGTGCAGTCATCGAACGATTTAGGGGAGATGAGGTGCTGGGCCAGGTCCACGATGGCGGGTCCGCACGACCCCAGTAGGAGGCCCTTCTTTCCGGCTTCGTCCGTCACCTGATAGAAGACCGGTACTTGCTTCAGGCCAGTGATCCAGGCTCCCCATTGTTGTGGAAGGGCTGTATCGAATGATGGTACTAGCCCTGATCCGGGAGCAACGGCCATTGTGCTGATCGGTTGTTGCTGCGGCTGGGAAGCGGCTTGCTCACCCTCGTTGCCCATCGATCGATGGAGCGCGGGTCGCGGTGCGTAGTCTTCCCTCCGAGCCCAATAGCCCAGCTTGCTTGCTCAGCGGGATCCCATCCTCGTCACCATTGAAGTGTAGTGGGTTAGACGCATTAAGTAAGCATGGAGACTGATGTAGTGATCAGCATACTTTACTGGTACAGGACAAAGACAAAAAACAATGGCCGGCTGGCCAACTATATACACCCCCAGGGGACACCCGCTGGATCCCATTGGCGGGTTTGAATCTCCCGCCACGGTCCCATTGGTCCCCCCAGTGGAGGGACTAGGATCCTAGTCCCCATTGTTATTCCTGACTGAAGCTCAGGAGTGTGCGCTGGCCTCATGTGGCGGTCAGCAGACACAACAGTCTTAAAGGTGCCACTGGACTGTTTTGGGCCGGGGGGAGCTCTGCAACTTACCTGGCTGCTTCTTGCTCTGACTGAGGGCTGCTGGGAGCAGGGGGTGGGGCTTGTTGCATGTGCCCACCCCCTGGACTCTACTGCTGGAGCTCTGCTCCTGTGCACTCCTGCAGGAAATGACCCCTGGCGGTGGCACCAAGGAGCTGCTAATGGGAGAGGATGTCAGAGCAGCCCCACAGCGGCTAGCGTGGTATGCTGTCACTCACCCTGTTTGTCCTGGCTCAACAGTACCATGGGGGGTGGTGGTTAGGCACATGCATGCGCTCTGCAGTCTCTTGTGCAGCCACATGGAGAATATTGCACTGACGATGAATGTGCTGCCTGGCTCCTGAGTGTGCATGTGTGGGTTGCATAGTTCTAGCATGCACACTAAGCAAAAATGGAATTCAGCCTGGTCAAAAGTGTTACTCAGAACTGCCTGAACGTCTTGGCTACGGGGCCGGAATTCCAGCTTCCACACAAAAGATCCTGGCGACTTGCCCAGTTGACAGAAGGAAGCTTGGCCAGCAGCCTCAGGACGTAATGCCGCGTTTGACATTTGAATATGAGTCTGCTGCTCGGGGAAGAGCACAAAGGAGCTCACGGGGCTGGGAAGTGGGGGCACATGGCCCTGTCTTTTAAGTAATGGAATGAAACCGGCTAGCACAGTTGCAACCTCATTAGCTCTCCCATTCAAGACAGAGTTAAAATATATTTCCAAGCATACGCTTAGGATCCTGTATGAGTGAGAAACACTAATTGCCCCCCCCAAAAAAACCCAACAAGTTAGCTGGTACGTGATGCTTCCAGTGTTGTGAAATAGCTGACAACAAGCCACATGGGTGGTGCAGAAATGTATCCTCAGCACAAACAACGCTTTTAATGTGGTGGCGGTGACGGGCGCATCTCCCAGCAGAGACATGGCGTCACAAGGAGAGGGTGCCCTGCTGCTTGTTTACTGTCATGGAAGGTAAGCACAGACATGCACGAAGGGCACATGCCGCCTGGCTCATTAAAGGCCCCTGGCGACTTGCGCCAATAGGAATTCAGTCAGAACTGGGTTTATGAGAAACCAGAACAGGAAGGGAAATTTGCACTCTCGGATAGACTCCTTTGAATCTCCCACACTGTAGCTGTAGAACAGAGCTGAAACCAATCTCCCCCCCCCCCTGCTGAGGTGGACGGTTCCATTTCCCAGACTGCAGGAAGAGGCACTGAAGTGCACGTTGGGCCATCGAGCAAGGCCTAAAGAGAATCTTCTCCATGTTTTTTTCCTGGAGGATTCTGTTCAGACTGCAAATCATTCAGGCCTCTCTGGTTTCTACTCGATCTTGTAAGGTATTCTCCCTCTGCATATTCCCCACATTATTGAAGGCTGACCTAGTGGCTGGTTCAGTTCGGACAATTCTCTAGCCATGACTTGGAGCACTGTGGCTGAGCCCTGGGCTCCTCTACCCTTTCCCCCCTCCCTACCAATGCTCCCTGTAAGCTGTGGAGTCTTGTGAGCAAAAATTCCACTTTGTGAGCTACTGACATTAAAGCTGTGAGCGAGCAATTTGGCTGCTACATAAATTAGTTTGCTCTGGTGCCATCCTTCCTGAGCGAAGACAAAAATGTGTGAGCTGGAGGCTAAAAAACTGTGAGGTAGCTCACACTAACTCAGCTTAGAGGGAACACTGCTCCCCACCATGGTTGACTTTCTATATGCTGTTTAATTTATTTTTATTTATTTATTTTGGGATTTATATCCCGCCCTATCCATACGGCCCAGGGCGGCAAACAAGCTGCAATGCCGGAAATAAAACATAGATTACATTAAAACCTCAATAAATACAAACTAAAATGGTGCTCTACAGTTCATGTTAAAGATTCATTTTAAGAGTCCATTTAAAAGTTCAAGATGGTCGATGTCCCTCACTGGCGGCCGATGGTATAAACGCAGGAGCGCCAGGGTGGTGTTCCTCTTCTGGGCAACGTTTACCCCCGTCCAAAGCCAGCCAGCCCTAATTTGCTATGATGAATGTATATGCAAACTGTGTTTTTCACTTGCCAGGGACAGTCTGATGTTCTGGCTTGGAGGCTAAACTCAATCCAGTGTTCAAATATTATAGCAAACTGTAGCCTCCTTAGACAGTAGCCAGCTTGGGAGAGGGGAGGAAGGGGTGCAGGAGCTACCAGTTGCTTCCAAACTCCATAAACATGGTTTGGAGGAACTGGTTGGCCACTGTGTGAGACAGGATGCTGGACTTGGGTGGACTATTGGTCTGATCCAGCAGGGCTCTTTGGAGGTCCTTCTTGAGCTGAACCACAGCATCTGGGTACTGCCTATTCAGGTAATTAGGATACAGAACCCTCATTGAGGATGCTGCTTTGTCTGATATGCCGGCTATGGCTGTGCCCTGGAAAGCATGCTCTGGCCCTGGTAGTCTGTGCACGGAGGCAGGGTTGGCATCAGTATACCCAGAGATGGTGCAGCTGCCAGGGCCCAGGGCTGCTGGCCCCACACTCATGCACTCCCCTGCTACTTGTCTGCATGCTCTTCCCCATCTCTTTAAGAACATAAGAGAAGCCAATGTTGGATCAGGCCAGTCCATCAGGAGGTCCACTAGTGGGGCCAGGACACTTGCCCTCCCCCAAGCACCAAGGATACAGAGCATCACTTGCCCCAGACCGAGAGTTCCTATCTATACCTTGTGGCTCATAGCCACTGATGGACCCCTGCTCCAGATGTTTATCCAATTCCCTCTTGAAGCTGTCTGCCACCTCCTGTGGAAGTGAATTCCATGTGTTAATCACTCTTTGGGTGAAGAAGGACTTCCTTTGATCTGTTCTAATCAATTTCATTGAATGCCCAAGAGTTTTTGAATTGTGAAAAGGTGGGGAAAGTACTTCTTTCTGCTCTATCTCATGCATAATCTTATAAACCTTAATCATGTCTCCCCCCAGTCGTCGTTTCTCCAAGCTAAGGAGCCCCAATTGCTTTAACCTTTCCTCATAGGGAAAGTTTTCCAACCCTTTTATCATTCTAGTTGCCCTTTTCTGCACTTGTCCCAATGCTATAATATCCTTTTTGAGGTGTGGTGACCAGAATTGCACACAGTACTCCAAATGAGGTTGCACCATCAATTTATACAGGGGCATTATGATACTGGCTGATTTGTTTTCAATTCCCTTCCTAATAATCCTCAGCATAGTGTTGGCCTTTTGTATTGCAGTGGCACACTGTCCTGACTTGAAGTGCTCTGCCACTTGCTTAAAGTACTCTGCCACCCATGCTCACAGCTGCCCAGTATCACTGGGGAAAGGCATGTGATGTGCAGAGGCGATCCTGCTGGTGGCTATTTTAGCAGCAGCACTCCCAGCTCCATGCACCAGCCAGTGCTGTTGGGAAAGGGTGTGCTGGTGATGCAGGCAACTGAGGATGGGTAGTGACAGGGCTTACATGAGGGGGTATGAGGGGGCCTGTTGGTGGGGAGAAGGGAGTCTTTGGACACTCCCTGTCCAGGACCCATTGAAACCTGGAATCGGCCCCACTCTGATTATATCAGGTTTGTTATTGTTCAGTTGCACAGTTGAGCCCAACTCTTTGCAACTCCATGGACCACCTCATGCCAGGTTCTCCTGTCTTCTATTTTCCTCTGAAGTTTGCTCAATTTCATGTTCATTGCATCTATGACACTGTCTAACCATCTCATCCTTTGCCGTCCCCTTCTTCTTTTACCTTCAGTCTTTCCCAGCATCAGGGTCTTCTCCAGTGAGTGCTCCCTTCTCATTTGGTGGCCAAACTGAGGGACGGTGCGGCAGACTGGTATGTCAGCCTTCATAATGCCCAAGGACCGGAGCTACGGGAGGTCAATACCTTCATGTGGGCCCTCCAGGCGCAGTACGAAGACCCAATGGAGGAGCTGAAGGCATGCAATCATCTGCGCACCTTGAAGCAAGGACGGAAGACCGTACGGGAATATTCCAAGGAGCTCAAAAGGTACGCAGCTAAGGTCCAGGGGTGGCTGGATAGGGTGTTGGCTGAGCAGTTGTCAGGACCCACAGTCAATCACTTAGCACACACTTCCAAGAAGGTTTTACTTTATTGTGAGAACTATGGTAGCATAAACATGTTCACTGTTAAGAATAACTAATATTAAGCCTACAGGTATAGATATAGTATACTCAAAAGCCCCCCCCCCCATCGATGGGCCAATTAGGCACTCTCCCGCGGGTGGGAAGAACCGTTGGAGTGTAGGCGAGGAAATGAAACTAGTCCCATGGTTGAAAGATGGGAAGACACTACACGAGCTACAAGGTCAGGGTAGAGGCACCGAGGGGAATGGAATGCAGGCCTGGCTGGTACACTGAAAGATATACTATACCCAAAACGCCCCCCCCCCATCGATGGGCCAATTAGGCACTCTCCCGCGGGTGGGAAAACCTGTTGCGAAGAAGCGACAGTGGCCCCACGGTTGAAATATGGGAAGACACTACACAAGGGAGGGAGCTACAAGGTCAGAGATAAGGAGCAGAGGCGCCAAGGGGAATGGAATGCGGGCCTGGCTGGTACACAGGTCAAGCGAGTGAACTGAAACCCATAAACCTAATGGCAGCGTAGCTGACAGCAGTACCGCCTGGGGTTGCGCCCCGAACTCCGCGAGACTATCCTGCGCAGTGTCCACCCCATCTCTCTGAATGCCTGGATGAGGGAGGCAGTGGATGCGGAGAGTCATCTGCAGATGATACAGATCGATAATGCGGATGCCTACCCAAGAGGAGGGGTCCCGGGGG
>NW_015163101.1:1045155-1054339 GCF_001447785.1 Gekko japonicus | reverse complement strand
CAGGAGACTTTCGAATGCCTTAAGTCCCTGTTTACCTCTGAACCCATGCTCGCCCATCCTAATGAAAATAAAAAAAATTGTTGTGCAAGTCGATGCATCAGATGTGGCCATGGGAGGGGCGATCTTGCAAGAAGGGGGGGGTTGGAAGTTGCACCCCCTCGGTTATGTCTCCTGCAAATTCAATGCCACAGAACGCAACTGGTCAGTGTGGGACAAGGAGGCGGGAGATATTCGGCTGGCGCTAACCACCTGGAGGCATTGGCTGGAGGGGGCTAGAGTACCTTTTGAGGTCTGGACGGATCATAAGAACTTAGAGGTGCTGCACACTCCATGGAACCTGAACACCAAGCAGCTGCGTTGGGCTGAGTTCTTTTAAGAACATAAGAGAAGCCAATGTTGGATCGGGACAATGGCCCATCGAGTCCAGCACTGTGTCACACAGTGGCCAAAAATACCTGGTGCCATCAGGAGGTCCAGCAGTGGGGCCAGGACACTAGAAGCCCTCCCACTGTTGACCCCCCCAAGCACCAATAATACAGAGCATCACTTGCCCCGGAGTCCCTATCTATACCTTGTGGCTAATAGCCACTGATGGACCTCTGCTCCATATGCCACCATCTCCTGTGGCAGTGAATTCCACGTGTTAATCACTCTTTGGGTGAAGAAGTACTTCCTTTTATCTGTTCTAACCCGACCGCTCAGCAGTTTCATGGAGTGCCCACGAGTTCTTGTATTGTGAGAAAGGGAGAAAAGTACCTCTTTCTCTACCTTCTCTATCCCACACATAATCTTATAAACCTCAATCATGTCACCCCTCAGCCGTCATTTCTCCAAGCTAAAGAGCCCCAAGCTCTAAGTTCAGGTTCACCTTACACCACCTCCCGGGCAAATCAAACTTGCTGGCTGATGCTTTATCGTGCCTCCCCCAACACGACAGTCAGAGGGAGGGTGTCATTGACTCTATAACCTGATAAACACCAATGAGAGGCCTTCAAGATTTGACTTGCCACATAAAGTATGGAAGACGACTAGTAGAATACAAACAGGCTTTGGCAGTTGTGCAGACCTGTTGTTTAAATAGGGCAAAATACCAGGACCTGAATGCAATTGTGGTGCAGCCCGCCAAACTATTATCCATCTGTCACAGGAATGTGAGCATCGTGCTTTCCAGGGAGATGTGACAGAGCTCTTTGAACTCTCCCCAACTGCGACTGAGTGGATTGAAAATCTAGATATTAGTATTTAGGGGGATTGCCCAATTGGTCTGCATACTCTTTGTATCAACTTGGTTACGTATTTTATATTATTATATTTATTTAATTTATACCCCGTCCTTCCCACAAAAGCAGGCTTCTTGTGTGTAACTCTGCCATATGATAAATAATAATAGTGTGCTTTCACCCTGAAACTCTTATTTTATGCTCCTTGTAGGTCTATATTTTTATCCTGCTGTTGGGTCTGTAATACCAGAATTTTATTAATAACTTATTATTAATTTATTAATAACATTATTATTTATTTGACTGGTAGGTGGTGTTCTGCAATTCAAGATCTAGCCAGGTTCTTGGGAATTGCAGATGTATCTTTGCAGGATTCTTGCTGTTCCATGCAACTCTTCTGGAGCTGTGCTGGTGTTATTTGCTCAATACCCAGAATGCCCAGATGTTTCTCAATATTTTAAGCACTGCTCCAAGGGCTCCAATGACAACTGGCACATAGGTAAGCTTCTTCTCCCAGAGGCACCTAACACCAGTTTGGTGTAGTGGTTAGGAGCGTGGACTCTAATCTGGGAGAACCAGGTTTGATTCCCCACTCCTCCACATGCAGCTGCTGGGTGACCTTGGGTCAGTCATATGTTCTTTCAGAGCTGTTCTCTCAAGGGCAGTTCTCGAGAGAGAGCTCTCTACCTCACAGGGTGTCTGTTGTGAGGAGGGGAAGGGAAAGGGATTGTAAGCCGCTCTGAGACTCCTTCGGGGAGTGAACAGTGGGGTATAAATCCAATCTCTTCTTCTTCTCTATCTGTAGGTCTTTGTATTTTGTGGTCTTCTCCTTTCTTTTCTATTCTGCTGTCTCCTGGGATTGCAATGTCAGTGATCCAAACCCTATTTCCCAGTTTTTCTACAATTTTATAAAGAAAAAGGGGTGTTTATCTGTTTGTAATCCGAAGTTACAGAGAATCTTTTTTGCTTATTCTGTATGTCTGGCTGATGGTAAGCTATACTTGCACAAATTCCAGTGCAACATAGCTGCGACTGTATTGTGATGTTCTTTATAACAGTTTGAGCAATTTTACTGCTGAACATTTACGTTGGCCCCTGCCACACGGCAGGGAAAACACAGTGAAAAATGCGGCTTTTAAAAGCCGCACCAAAGTTGAGACGCCACGGCGTCCCACGGATCCCCTGGCCGCAGCGCCTTTTCTCCCCGGCACGATCAGACGCCGGGGAGAAAACACAGTCCAGACGGGGAGCCTGCCGAACTGCGCATGTCGGAGCATGCGCAGTTTGGCTAGGAGCCGGGGATGCGCCGGTGCAAAGACGCGCTGGCGATCCGACGGCCCGGCTTGCGGTGCCCCTTCGCTTTGAACCACCGAGGTAGGTGGTTCAGTGTTGCTGCGTTGTATCGCGCGGAAGGGCCAGTTCGGGGACGGAAGCACTACGCTTCCCAGATGTTGTGGTGGGATGGCGCAAATTTGCTGCGTCCCCGAACCGTCCTTCTACCGGCCCAAATTCGTATGTGTGACTGGGGCCTTGCTTAACTTTCAGGAGACCTCGTCCATCTAATTTTCTTGGTAAGTAAAGATGAGCAGCATCACTTCTAGGGTGTAGTGAGTGATGCCTCATCATTTATCATACAGAAGCAGAAGAAACCAAAAAAGGAGGGGAACCAGCGTACAAGAAATGGTGCAAAACACAAGAGACCGCTGGCTGAAATAACTTCAGCCAGCGGTCTCTTGTGTTTTGCACCATCATCATTTACCTTGCCAGTTTAGTGATCTTTTGCTTCTGATTCTGTTTCTTTCTAGTCGATAGTCTGTGTATCTTAGAAATGGGACTGCTCACGTCTTAATTGCCTTTACCATGTTGCTTCCATTTAATTTAGTTCAGAATATCTTTTTAAATCTGTAGTAATACTCCTTGGTTGTATTTTTCATAACAAGGGCATGTTTGATGTAGTGGTTAAGTGTGCGGACTCTAATCTGGGAGAACCGGGTTTGATTCCCCACTCCTCCACTTGCACCTGCTGATGTGACCTTGGGTCAGTCCCAAGCTCTGGCACAGCTATTCTTGAAAAAGAGAAGTTTCTGTCAAGAGCTCTCTCAGCCCCCCCCACCTCACAGGGTGTCTGTTGTGGGGAGGGGAAGGGAGAGGAGTTTGTAAGCCGCTCTGAGACTCCAAGTGAAGGGCGGGGTATAAATCCAATCTCTTCCTCTTCTCTTCTTGATGTTGTCAGCTTCCAAAATTCCTGGGATATTCCCGGAGATTTTGGGGGTGGAGCCCGGGGGGGAGGCTTTGGGAAGGGGAGGGACCTCAGCAAGGTACGATGCCATAGAGCCTACACTCCAAAGCAGCCTTTTTCTCCAGGGGAACTGATTAATGTTTTTTGGAGATCAATTGTAATTCCAGAAGATCTCCAGGCCCCACCTGGATGTTGGCAACCCTATGATAAGGCCAGCCAACAGGTTGTCTGCCAACTTCAGCATACCCTTTAGCATACTCTTTAGCAAGACCCTTTGGAGAAGGACTACGGGACAAAATGATAAGGCCTCTAGTCCCTATGGGAGCCACCAGGTTTTCAACGGTAAATTAAGAGAAGAGGAAGCACAACCTTGGGCCTGATGCTCTCTCAGCCACACATTCTTCACTGGCTTGTTGTGAGCAGGAAACAGGGTGGGGGTGGGTGGGTTTCCTGAGCTGGCCGAGCTGGCCATTGGTGACAGGGAAAGTCCTCTTTCAATTAGGCTTCGCTTTTCTCTCCTTTCAACTACAACCTGACTGTGGACTGGATCTACTTGCATAAATGGAAGTTCACCTTTTTTTTCTTTTTCTTTTTTTTTTTTGCAATATACTTCTTGGGAGATTTATTTCCTGCACTCAGGATCACACTTCTACGACTGGGCAAAACTCTGTGATATGCGCCAACTATCCCAATGCAGAGGATGTCTTCACTGGGGGCCCGTGGGGCTCTTGGCAGCTCTGCAGTTTAGTGTCCAAATAAGGAATCAGAGACATGCTGGGTTGGCAGCAAAAAGGCAGGACAGAGGGGTGGAAGGAATCCAGTTGTGGAAATCCTGCTCACAACCAATGCTCCCTCTAAGCTGGGGAGTCTTGTGAGCAAGAATTCTACTTTGTGAGCCACTGGCATTAAAGTTGTGAGCGAGCGATTTGGCTGCTTCATAAATCAGTTTCCTCTGGAGCTGTCCTTCATGAGCTAAGACAAAAATGTGCAAGCCGGGGGCAGAACTGTAAACTAGCTCACACTAACCCAGAGGGAACACTGCTCACAACCATATTTGAAGGACCGTCTCCTTCCCTATGGCCCTGAGCACCAAATGCGCTCCTCAGGAAGCTGTCTGTTGGCTCTCCCACCACTGAGGGTGGCCTATCGGGCATCCACCAGCTTAGAGGAGAGGTGGCGGCACAGAATAGCCTGCTCTGGTCAGATCTCAGAAGTGAGGCAGGGTTGGAACTTAGATGGGAGACCACCAAGGAAGACTCCACAGAGGCAGGCAATGGCAAGCCATCTCTGCTTCTCGTTTACCTTGAAATCCCCTTGCTGGGTTGCCATAGGTCAGCTGTGACTTGACGGCACTTTACACAGAATGCGTGCAGTACCTTAGAGACCAGCAAGATTTTTTTTGGGGGGGGTATAAGCTTCCGAGAGTCAAAGCTCAGAAAGCTCATACCTGTCAGACTCTTGAACAAACTTGCTCCCAACAACACTCTCTTGGCAGTGATGTGTTTATTGAGAGATGAGAATGTGTCAAGCTAAGACCATCCGTGTCAGAACTGACTCCCTTGTTGGTGTTATACAAAATCCAAACAACCCCCCCCCCCATGATTAGTCCAATCACACCCATCCATTCAGCCCACCTAAATCTGCCACGTTAGCCTTCCGTCAGCACCTGTAGGCTTGGTATCAAGCAGTGTCTGCCATTCAAGGTCAATCACGCATACGTCCCAGAGAGGGAGGCCCCCGCTTAACACCATTGCAAGCTTCCTCGCACGCTTTTGCGAAGCAGCTTTATCATCTCCACACTCACAGAGTCCCACATGTGCTTCCCCCTGCCAGAATAACAGAAAGCATACAGAACCCAAAGAATCAAAGAACAGCAATAATCATGGCAAATGAGAGCCAAGTTTGACATTCTGCCCCCTCCAAAGTCCCTCATTTTGGCAGGGTGGGTTTTATGAAAAGCTTTGACCAATTTGGGGGTATTGATGTGGTCCCTCCAGACCCATTCATTATGACTAGGGTCAAAGTCTTGCCATTTGATGAGAGGTGTCCATGATTTATTTTAGAGACTAAAATTTCTTCCACCACCTGGTGGGGTTCCCCATTCACCATCAGAGGAGGAGGAACGGAAGGTCAGGTCTCCATTTCGAGGGTCCAGGATCTTTCTTCAGCAGACTGAAATAGAAAACTGGGTGGATGTGTCATAAATTATTTGGAAAATCCAGTTCTACAGCCACCTTGTCAATCACCCTCACCGCCTTGAAAGGACCAATGTATTTCCACCCCAATTTTCTCCCTGATTGCACCCCCCCTCAAGTTCTTAGTGGAAAGATACCCTGAGTCCCCAGAGTTAAGGTCCCATTCTGGTGCCTGGTCTTTATGCGTCTGGGCCTTATAGTCTTCTTTCGCCTTGACCAAAGTCTGTTGGATGAGAGTCCACTGCCAGGCCAACTCCCCCCACTACTCCTGCAGATCTTTAGGCCCAGTAAGCTCTGTTACTGTGGTAGGGAGGCCCCCCCCTCATATCCATGCACCGCCTTGAAGGGGGTGGCCCCTGTGGAGCTGTGAACTGAGTTGTTTTAGCTGTATTCTGCATAGGAGAGCAACTCCAGCCAGTCATCCTGCTGGTAGTTAATAAAACATCTCAGGAAATGCTCCAACACTTGATTAGTCTGCTCAGTTTGACCGTCTGTCTCTGGGTGGTAAGCACTGCTGAGTCCTTGTTCAACCCTCAAAGTCTTTAATAGTGCCTTCCAGAATGTGGCCATAAACTGAGACCCCCCCAGTCTGATATTATTTTCCTAGGCACAGAATGCAATCTCACCACATGCTGCATAAATAACTGTGTCAGCTTTTTGGCGGAGGGCAATTGCTTGCATGGGATGAAATGGGCTTGCCTTGAAAAAAGATCAGCCACCGCCCAAATAATTGTCTGGCCCTTGCTGGGGGGTAAGTCCATTATAAAGTCCATAGAAATAACTGACCAGGGCCTCTCAGGAGTTTCCAGAGGCTGCAACAGTCCAGGGGGGTTTCCAGCCCACCACTTCCCCATAAAACACACTTGGCAGGAAGCTACATATTGAGAGATGTCTGCCTACATACACGGGCACCAGAATTGTCTTTGTAAAAGGTGTAAGGTTTTCAAGTATCAAAAATGGCCAGCCAATTTATTGTCATGCCCCATTTGTAAAATCTCCCTGCGCAAGGAACGTGGCATGAACAGTCTGTGTTGGCGATACCAGTACCCATTCTGCCCTTGTACCAAAGTGCCCCCCCTTTCCACTTTTTCCTCATCAGCGTCAGTAAAAGCCACCTTAAATTTTTCCACCCACAGTTTGGGGTTGGGGCCTCCCTCCTTTTTTACTCGGCTGTGTGTAAGCACTGCCCCCCCAGCTGAGCAGGCGTGAACATAGAGTCAATGACTTCATCCCTCTGGCTAGCATGTTGAGGGAGGCGTGAGAAGGTGTCAGCAAGGAAATTTGGTTTCCCTGGGAGGTGCTTGAGTGTGAACTGAAACTTGGAGAAGAACTCCGCCCACCGCAACTGCTTTACGTTGAGGTGTCAGGGGGAGCATAATGCCTCTAGATTCTTATGGTCAGTCCAGACTTCAAATGGCACCCTGGCTCCCTCCAACCAGTGTCTCCAAGTGGTAAGAGCCAGCTTAATGGCAGCAACTTCCTTGTCCCAGACTGCCCAATGCATCTCCATCTCCAAGAATATTTCGACACATAGGCAAGGGGATGCAGATGCCCATCCTCCCCCCCTTTGCAGAATTGCCCCCCCATCACCACATCCGAGGCATCCACCTGTACCACAAAGGGCTTTTTTTCGTCGGGGTGACTTAAAATGGGCTCTGAGGTAAGCAGAGCTTTTAGCCAGTCAAAAGCTTGTTGGCACTCTGGGGTCCAATGCAATTCGCAGCCCGGCTTTTTGTACTCCCTTCCCCTTCATTTTCAACAAGTCAGTGAGGGGTAGGGTGACCTGGGTGAAATTTGGGATGAAGGGGCGATAGAAATTGATGAACCCCAGGAAAGCTTGTAGTTGTCTTCTCATTTGAGGGGGGTCCCATCCCAACACATCCTGGATTTTATGGGAGTCCATGCCCAGTCCTTTCCCTGAAATCTAATACCCCATGAAGTCCACCTCCTCACATTTGGACTGCTTCATAAACAGCCGGTTTTGTAGAGGGCTTTCAGCACCTCTCTAACCAGTCTCATGTATGAGTCCTTATCAGGGGTATAAATCAAAATATCATCCAGATAATTCAGGACCCCCTTGAAGAAATGCTTGTGTAACACTTAGTTGATCATATTCATGAACACTCCAGGGCCCCCCGATAGCCCGAATGGCTTAACCAAGTACTCAAATTGACCGAGAGGGGTATTGAAAGCAGTCTTATGTTTGTGTCCCTCACAGATGCGAACCCAAAAGTAAGCATCTCTCAAATCCAACTCTGTAAAAATGCAGCCCTGGGTGGCCTCAGCCAGTAGGTCTTTTATCAAGCGGAGAGGGTATGCATTGGACATCAACATGGCATTCAGGCCCCGGTAGTCTGTGCACAGTCTTAACCCTCCATCCTTTTTCTTGCGGAAGAGCACTGGGGCAGTGAAAGGTGATGCCGCTGGCCAGATGGGCCAAATTCTTATCAATGAACTTCCGTAGTCCCTGCTTTTTAGCCAGGCTCATAGAATATAATTTCTCCTTGGACATTTTGCGGTTGGGCAAGATCTCTATAGCACAGTCAGTATTCTGGGGGGGGGGGTAAATTTGTCTGCCTCCCCTTCTTAAAATACCTTGGCCAAGTCTCTATACTCTAGGGGACTTTGCTGGAGCTCCTCCTTAGCCAGGCACACTGCCTCTGGCACTGGTTGCAGCTCCCCCTCACATCTATCCTCTTTGCAGCGAGGATCCAGAAACCATAGGGCCCCCACACTCCATTGAATGAACGGGTCATGTGTTCATAGCCAGGGGCTCCCTAAAACCATTGGAAACTTAGCCGAGGGGTTTACAACAAAAATCTCAGTTCCCAGTGGGAACCCACTCCCACCGGGAGGGGTGTTGTATGATGTACGCAAGGTTCTCCCTTCATAGGCATATCATCCATCTGGGAGAAAACTAGGGGTTCCTCCAATTCTTGTAGTTTAGCCCCCAAGTCCATCACAAGTGCCGGGCTGATCAAGTCCCAGGTACACCCAGAGTCAATAAGGGCACGCACCCAAATGTGGGTGTGCATGTAGGGGTCGGCCACATAAGAACATAAGAGACGCCAATGTTGGATCAGGCCAAAGGCCCATCCAGTCCAACACTCTGTGTCACAAAGTGGCCAGTGGTCACTGTCATGTAAAAGAGGGGGGAAGAGGATCTCACAGTTTCTGGTGCAGGAGAATTTCAGACCTGCCATTTAGCACCCTTCACAGCAGGTCCCTTTTCCCACCGGCTGTTGCAGCTCCTTGTCACTAGAAGAGATGTCCTCCAACTCCTCTCTCTCTCCCGAATGGAGAGTTTTGGACAGCTTGGGACAATTTCTGAGTGGCTTGCTCCTCTTCTCAGTTCCTTTGAGATCTTCCTTCTTGGCTGGGGGGGGCTTCTCTCTTGCGGGCAGTTCACTGCAAAATGCCCTGGGGCCCCACATCTGAAGCACAGGCCTCATCACATTCGGTGTTCTCAGTCATCCCCAGACCCTGGCCCCTGCCTCTTCTGGCCCCTCGCCTCACCCCCGACAGTTTCC
>NW_015163101.1:1029872-1045145 GCF_001447785.1 Gekko japonicus | reverse complement strand
CCTGCAGGCTTAGGGTGGTACATCTTCAACAGGTTGCATCGGTTTTCCACCTCACATGCCACTTGGATCCAGCTGTTCAGGGTCAGTGGATTGCCCTGGGCTAGGGCTTTACCCAGGATGGAATGATTCAGACCAGCCCTGTAGAACTCAATGAGCACCTCTTCCAGCCAACCCTGGGACTTAGCTGCATATGTCTTGAAGTCATCCAAGAACTCCCTCATGGATCGGCTGCCTTGCTTCAGACCTCGGAGTCAGGTCCTGGGTTGTTCCAACTCCAGGGGGTCTTCAGATTGTCGGCGGAGGGCCCACATAAAGGCATCCATGTTGCGAAGTTCTGGGGCCCCCACATTGTACAGTCCCACAAACCAGTCTGCTGTTCGATCCCACAGCGGAGACCCCATGTAATCCACACGGTGCTCATCCGATGTAAAGGTGTGGCCCCATTCTCTCAAAAACTTCCGCACCTGCAGTGTGAAGAACGCCAACTTCCCTGTGCTTCCAGTGCTTCTCTTGGCCTGGCGGATGCAGGTGGAGTCTAGTAACAAATAAATATACACTGCAAAAACCTTTTAGCAAACTAATGTGTTCTATTTATGGTCATCATTTAGTAAAGTGCATAGTGTATCGTTATTTCGTCCTAGTCAGTTATAAATATTCATTACATTCAATAAGCAATAACATTCAATATATACAGATTCCTAACTACAAAACAATTTTGCATCAGTGTTTTAAGAGGAACAGCCTTCTTGTAAAGCAGCTTTGAGAATGACAGGAGTACTCCGTCCATGAATGTTAGCTGCATAATGTGTCTTTTGTAGGACCGGCAGAAAGCATCCATACAAGAAGGCTGTCCCCCTTTTTGGAAGACTTCATGCAAGGAGAAGAGGGTTTATAATTCTAGAAACTCCCATTGGGGCTTGACTTTTAAGACACTGATCCGTTCATCTTGCATCTCAGGTCCTGCTGGACCAGCTTGATGTCAGATTCCTCAGCTAACAGCTCGGCCACTCGCAGGCGATCCGGGTCGTCATGGAAAAAACCCCGAGACCTGTCTCCATTTGGCCTCCTTTGGCCTCCTGCCACCTCTGCCAGGCTCATTGTGAGGGGGTCATCAATCAGTCAGGAGCATCCCATCTCATCTGCTCAGACCGCGGCTCCTTCGACCTTGCTCCCTGGCCTTGGGGTTTCTCCTCCTCTGTCGAGATGAGGACTTTGTGGGCCAGTCCCTCTGTTTTGGTCCTGGTCCCATTGTCCTTGCCTTATTTGCTCATCACGATAGTGGTGCCAAAGGGAGTTCTGACATTTTTTCAGACTCTTAAGCAAACTTGCTCCCAACAATACTCTCTTGGCAGTGATGTGTTTATTGAAAGATGAGAATGTGTCAAGCTAAGACCATCCATGTCAGAACCGACTCCCCTTGGCGCCAGTTCTGGTATTATACAAAATTCAAACAGCCTCCCCCCCAGTGATTAGTCCAATCACACCCATCCATTCAGCCCACCTAAATCTAAGATGCCACGTTAGCCCTCTGTCAGCACCTGCAGGCTTGGTATCAAGCAGTGTCTGCTATTCAAGGTCAAGCACGCATACTTCCCAGAGAGGGAGGCCCCCGCTTAACGCCATTGCAAATTTGCTTGCACGCTTTTGCGAAGCAGCTTTCTCATCTCCACACTCACAGAGTTCCACATGTGCTTCCCCCTGCCAGAATAACAGAAAGCATATAGAACCCAAAGAATCAAAGAACAGCAAGAGAGCCGAGTTTGACAATACCCTGAAAATCTTATTGGTTCCTGAAGTGTTATTAGGCTTGAATCTAACTGTTCTACTGCAGACCAATGTGTCTACCCTCTGAAATGGCATTCCCAGTTGAAAAGAGCAAGAATCCAACAGCACCTTAAAGACCAACAAAATTTGTGGCAGGTAAACATTTTTGAGTCACTGAGCACTTTTTTCGATAAGAAAATATCCCAACAAAATTTGTGGCAGGTAAACTTTTGTGAGTCACTGCTCACTTCTTCAGATAAGAAGATATCTGAAAAAGTGAGCGGTGACTCACAAAAGCTCCTACCCTGCCACAAATTTTGTTAGTCTTTAAGGCGCTCCTGGACGCTTGCTCTTTTCTGCTGCTACAGACAGACTAACACGGCTACCCATCTTGATCTGTCTACATCCCCTGTCTATAGTTGGAGAGCAAGCAGAGGTCATTTCGGGGGGGATCGCAGTTCCCCCGGGTTAGGTGTGAGGGGGCGGGGCACATGACAAAGCCACACCCCCTGCTTCTGGCCGCCCCGCTTCCGGCCCTCATTCAGCCAGGAGGAGGCAGGAGAAGAGGGAGGGTAAGTTGCTTCCTCCCCGCCTCTCCCCACCCCTGCCTGCCTGGGGCCAGGGAGGGCCTTGGCAGGGCTTCCTCGCACTCCCGCCGGCCTTGCAGGTCCACCGCTGGGCCTTATGATGTCAGGGGGTGTGGCATATGCTAATGAGTTATGCTAATGAGTTCCCCTAGCTCTTTTTCTACGAAATGACCCTTGAGAGCAAGGATTTCCAGATCAGCTCTAGAACTGGCAAGTTCCAGGTCAATTTGGAGAACAGAAAATGAGGTGGGGCCTAACCGTGCCTTGGAAATGCTACAGGCCATACCAGGCCTCACCACTAAAGTCATGACCCCCACCCTCTCACCTTGCTTGCCATGTGGAGGAACATACAGAGAGGCTTAGTACAGATCTAGGCTGATCTGCCCATGCTAGGAGGGGATTGTGAGAGCCACAGTGTGTCCTCTGGAGTTTGGGCAGTGGGGGACGAAGCCATTCTGAGCTCCACTGAAACCTTTCTCATGCTTCTTCTCATTTCTCACTTGGAAACACTCCCTGCATACTCCCAAAATGAGCATCTTCTGCACATATATCCACGGAGGGCCAAGAATGCACAGGTAGACAAGTCTGAGTGCCAGAGAAAAGCTGAACTTCTCCCCGCGCTGTCTCGTTTAGCACATAACACAGCACAATCCAGCATCTGACTCTGTCTGGCACATAGAATTCACTTAATGAAACTCAAACCCTCCAGACAAACGGATGAACATCCAGAGGTCATGCTTCCATGTTCCATACAGGTGGGTCTTATCTTTGCTTCAGCCCTTTTGCGCAGCGCTACAAGCATTTTGGTAGTAAATAACATCTGCTTGTAATTTCTCGCACCACTGCCAAAAGGACGTGAGATGCAAAAACCATCATGTGCAATTGTCTGCCTGTGATTAATGACGCACCTGTCCAAAAGCCTAGCCGACATGGCCTATCCACCCAGGACAGGTAGGTCATTAATCACCGCATGTTGATGGGATTGGGTTGATTTACTGGCAATAAAGGAACTGGCCATGTTCATGTTCTTTTGACTTGGCCTGTGGTAGTGACCACTGCATCATTTTAGAATCTAGAGCCAGCATCATGAAGCATGCCATGAATATCCATACTTTTCTCTTCCCCATGTGAAAGCCACATACTTGCATTTATAGGTAAGTGTCCCAAACATGCAGCAGGTTTGAAAATACATGATAGCATACGTGATAAAGTTCAAAGGCAAACACTTCGGAGCAAAGCCACCAAGGACTCTTGTGGTACCTTAAAAACTAGCACATTTATGTTTGTGTGGGTCTGGTCCATAAAACGCCTCTTGTTTGCTTATTTCTGCTACATACATGAAAATTACTTTTCTTGGGGCCATCAGGTCACAGCAGACTTAGGGCAACCCCATAGGGTTTCCAAGGCAAGATACATTCAGAGGTGGAATGCCATTGCTTGCCTCTGCACAGCAACCCTGGACTTCCTTGGTGGTCCTCCATCCACATATTGACCAGGGCTGACCTTGCATAGCTTCCCAAATCTGACAAGATCAGGCTAGCCTGGTCTATCCAGGGCAGGGCAAAAACGACTTAGATCTACATTATACACCATTGAAAGTTCTCATACTTTTGAACAGGGAATATGATGTGCAATGAAACCAACTATGCAACGCACAACAGTGATTCAAACCTGCATTATATAGCTGTCTGTGCTTTTGAATGTGGGACTTTGTTCCGTGAAGCCAACAGGTCATGAAATTCACAGCTGTGCACTGCGCCATTATACTACCGTCAATGCTTCTGAATGAGGAAAATAATGTCTAGTGAAGTCAACTGTGGATTAGAATATCACATGATGCACAACAGTTATTTGGATCTGTTAAGTGCTCTGAACATGTCATGACAGTATGCCCAAAGATGGATATTTCCCCCAAAATAGAGGGGCAATCACTAAAAATTCTCCTGCTTCCTCAAATTCTTCTTACCGTGCTGATTAGTAATTTGTGGGGAGAGAGAGGAGGAGGAGGAGAGACTGGGAACCAGCATGCTAAGTAGCAGCCTGCATTCTAGAATCTGGCTGCTTAGGCTGCAAATAATAATGGGTGACAACCCAGTACCAGGTCCTCATTTTCCTAGGCTGCTGCTGTAGTTTACTGCCAAAAAATAAAAAGGTCTGTGAAACATACTGGGTTCGAAACGCTTATAGTGATCAGCTCATAGTTTATTAGTGATTTCAGCTTCACTCTAAAACAAACTTCTTATATGAATGCAAAACACCCCACCCAACACACACCCACTCCCCGTGATAGGCTATTTACAAAACATTACTACTTGATTGGTTTATTCCAGAGTCCTGGTCAGCTATTGTTCTTTTGCTCCAAGCTCAGCCAGTCTCTAGGGCGATTCAGTCAGGGAGGATTCAGTCCCAATACATAACAGTCTGCATTGTTGAATTTTACCTGATCCTCTTTATGCAGATACGTGTGTGCGTGTTCATGTGCTTCAGATCTGTACACACACAAACCTCAGAGATGGGCTGCTTTGTAGATTTTGTAGATTTGAATTAGCAAGTGTTCCCAGTTGCCCAGCTGATCAGATTGCAGATTTCAGAGCCTAGCTCTTCTGCAGGAGCAGAATGTCTGAATCACACCCCAAGATTCTGTTTGATTTAACCTACAGAGTAAACAGAGTGGAGTGTTAATGGGAGATGCTTACTTGGAAGTAATCCCTATAGAGTCCTGCCCTTGCTCAGCAACAGGACACTTCCTGGACCAAACCGGGCTGCTTAGGAGACATCAGATTGCAGACCCATCTCCAGGCGGGTATTTCCCCCTTCATTCAGACCTGCGTTATCCCCCCCCCTTTTAAATTTTCATCCACTGAGGCCGACTGCAGGAAACCAACTGGCTGTGGTTGGCGGCGCACTTCAAGTGGGGAAGCCGCAGAGCGAGTGAAATTCTAAGGGGGGGGGTGAGGGTGGGGGAGACATCTCAGGGAGACTGGAGAGTTCCTCACTGTCAGTTTGACAGCTATAAAACTGACTCAAGTTGACTTGGGATAACCGCTAAGGAGCTCCTCCTTGTTGGAAGTCTAGATCCTTTGGCTGCCCTTTGAAGTCTGAGGAGAGAGAGAGAGAGAAAGAGAAGAGGGGGAGAGGGAGGGAGAGTGTCTGCAATTTCTGCACCTCCTCCTCCTCCTGCTGCTGCTGCTGCTCCGGCCACGGCCACGGCTTCAGCTCACTCTCCTCTCCACAGACAAGCCTGTTGCACCTGGTTCCCGGAGCATCTTTCGGCACACGAAAGCAACCCTCTGGCTGGCACTCTACAATTCTCCAAGGTAGGCTTTCCCCCTTCTTCCCCTCACAATCAATGTTACCCACCCAAACTTCTTAATGTGCTGCCGGTGATGGGTTTAATTTTAATAAGACCAGCTCCAGTTGTTCTGAACCGGCCCTCTTTTGATCTCCTAAATTGCTTGAAGGAGAAATGCATTGAGGCTCGGGTCAGAGGGAACAATTCCCAGAGGCTAGGTCCTGTGAGAGGCAGGAGACAGTTACATAATGCTGGTGCAGCAATAACAGATGTGCAGTGGTTAAAGGGTTTTCTCTCTCTTTGCTTTTCCAGCAAGCACACAGTTTTGCCATTATTTCTTACCTGCCCCAAGTAACCAGATTCAGGTGGTTATTTTGGAACTATATGTCCATGGATGGGGCTCTCTTTGCAAGAATGCATGGCAGGCATGCTTTTTGCTCTTTTCTGGACTGAATGGAGAATAATTATTTTACTGGCTTTGGACCAGAGGTGGCTTGAAGCTTTAATGAAAACCAACTGTTTCGGGTAAGTTCCAGCCACCTGTCTCCAGGATGCATGGCCAAGAACTCAAGGCTTTAAATTAATTGTTGTAGATTTTGAGCCGCTCAGTTCAGCCTGCAGACAATGTTTACACGGCAAAGTTGGATGGAGTGAAAGAGACAATAATGCCTTTTTGGAACACCATAAGACAAAACAGTCTCTACAGAGACATTTTTTGGTCTAAGGGCATAATTGCCATTGATAGTACAAAAAGCCCTGGGTTTGAATCCTGATCATGCCTTTCTTCCCTAGGTTATTAGGGTGAGGGTGGGGGAGGCTGCACTTTAAAGAATTTTGCCTCAGACAAAGGTGGCTTAGCGGTTTGGGCCTAGGATTCGCTCTAGATTTGTGTCCAGGTGGTTGTGGGTTCCAATCCCAGAGACCTCTTAAACCAAACCAGAGCAGGAGATTGTACCATTGAAAAAGCCTTGGAAGGAGCGGTTGTTCCACTACAGAGTATACATAGTCCCGGGTTTAATCCTGGACAAGTCTAACTGAAAGGATCTCATAGACTAAGACTCTAATCTGGGATTGTCTGCTCTTATTGGCAGCAGCTCTCCAAGGTCTGGGGCTCAGAGGGGCTTTGCTCAGCCCTTTTATCTTAGCTCAATGAACTGGAGAGAGCTGGGATTGGAATGGGAAGTGCCTGTGTGTGCAGCACCTATTGGCCCTTGCTTGGGGAGCCAGAGGCCCTGATGGTCTCTCAGCAGGCAGAGGCAGGATACCTCTCTGTATGCTGGCTAGAAAGACCCGCCCTCCTTGTGACAAACCCTCAGAAGCATCTGGCTGGCTGGTGTTGCACACTACACATTACTACGGCAAGCATAAACTCCCCAAGCCAGGACCATGGAGGTGTATGTGTATGGGGAGGGGGCGGAATTGGTGGGAATGGCTTGGCAGGAGGGGCAGCGTTGCTCTTTCCAGCCCTTCTAGCTCTCCCCTACCAACGCCCCCCCCCAGGCCAGTTCACCACACCCTAGCTGGACGTGCTTCTGTTTTGGAAAAGATGTGGCTATGGACTGGCATTTGCAAGGGAGAACAGGCTGGGGGTGGCTGTTAATTGATTAATTTATTTACAAAAAGTATATCCTGACTCCCCAGAGATTTCTTCATGGTGGCTCACAATGTAAAAACTGTGCAATAAAATCATAAAAGACAAGAACAGAATGACTAGCAACATTAAAACATAAAAGGAAGCGATATAAACAAGCCAAGGATTTAAAAACAGGGTGAAACAACAGCCAGCCTCTCTGTCACATCCCTGTCTCTGCCGCCTCTGTCCCACCATTCCTCCAAGGGCAGGGAGCACATATTGGTTTCCGCTCCTCCATGTTATGCCCACAACAATGCTGTGGGGAAGGTAAAGCTGAGAGAGACTGATTGGTCAAAGGTCACCCAGTGAAGCTTCATGGCTGAACGGGGATCTGAACTCAGGTCTACACATTCCTAGTCCAGTGCTCTAACCACTACACCACGGCCTCCATCATCTTGTGGATTCTCTGTGCAAATTGCCCTGGGCCAAAGGCAGAGTTTGCCTTGAAACACAGAGCACTGCTGAGAATGCCGGAGTAGACCTTAATGATTTCCTGTGTTCAGAAAGGCATTTAATTTGAGGTCGATGGGCACATTTAATTGGCTAATTAATTGGATCTTACTGCCATAGAGTGTTGGAGGGGGAAAGCGGGAAATTCCCGGGAGACTTTGGGGGGTGGGAAGAAGAATTAAAGCTGGGTCCTGAGAGGAGCAACTCTGACCTTTGGGGGAGGGTCCTCAATCAATCCACCCACTATCGAGCGCTCTCCCTAAGGTCCTCATAGGAGAAGGCCAAAGACACAGGGTCCAAGGCCATTCCAGTGTTGGACTATACAAGGTCTATAGTGCACCTGCTGGAAGAAGATCAGAAGCACAGCCTACAGGGGACAGCTGAAGGACTGCTAGTTGCCATAGCTACGTTAGGGACTTCCCACAATTTCAAATTTTGTCCTTCCTGTCTCCTGATTGGCTCTTCTGAGACTTCCTGCTCCAAATCGCTCCTGTCTCTCACAGCAGTTAGTCCATTAGTTAAGCCTCTCTCCCTCTCCTTTGTTCTATCAGAGTTTATTTCTTCTTTAATAAACCAAGCTTTTTTCTTTAAACAGTTGGTGCTCCATTCCAGTTTGGTGTAGTGGTTAAGTGTGCGGACCGGGTTTGATTCCCCACTCCTCCACTTGCACCTGCTGGATGACCTTGGGCAAGCCATCGTTCTGACAAGAGCTGTCCTTGGAAAAGAGCAGTTTGTGTCAGAGTTCTCTCCACCCCACCCACCTCAAAGGGTGCCTGTTGTGGGGAGGGGAAGAGAAAGAAGTCTGTAAGCCACTCTGAGACACCTTTGGGTAGTGAAGGGTGGGGTATAAATCCAATCTCTTCTTCTTCTCTTTTCTGCATGTTTAAACTCTGCCAGCATCCAGCATGTCACTTCCCTTTATACCACTGTACCAGGCCTGGGAACCACCTTGAACTCCTCTTGGGCTGCGACCAGAGGACAGAGAATGGAAGAGGCAGAGTTAGGATGACCTCATCTGTGGGGAGGAAGGAACCAGGGCTCTCTATCGCAAGCAGGTGTGGGGCATGGGGGGGGACCAGCTGGTGAGGTGGGGGATGCTGGGGAGCAGTGTTCCCTCTAGGCTGAGTCAGTGTGAGCTAGCTCACAGCTTTTTAGCCTCCGGCTCACCCATTTCTGTCTTCGTTCAGGAGGGATGGGCTCCAGAGCAAACTAATTTATGCAGCAGCCCAATCGCTCACTCACAACTTTCATGCCAGTAGCACATAAAGTAGGATTTTTGCTCACAGGACTCCACAGCTTCGAGGGAGCCTTGCCGGGGAGTGGCCTGGCCAGCAGAACAGACGGGAGGCAAGGGAGAGTTTTGGTGGTGGGGGGAAGTCTCTGAGTTTGCAGGGGCTGAAAAGGAGCCCTCTTACCTTGCTAGCCTGATGCTCTGCTCAAGGCGTGTGTGCATAGGTGTGCAAAGGGGGGGCAGGGGGTGTGGTCCTCTCTGTGCATAGGCACGGTCGCCAGGCCACAAGGCAACACACCTGAGGGGCCCAAGCCACCGGCTGTGCAGACCACCCACTTCCAGTCCCCAGCACCTGAGGCCCAGCTGGGAGGCAGAAGCACTCTTCTGGGTGGGGAACTTTCCCCCTCTTGCTCCGACTGAGTGTGCAGCAGAAGGCTCTGCCCGGGTGTGTCCCTCCCAACCTGAGTTCGGTTGCCTTCTTGCCTGGCTCACTTCTCCCGGGGGGGGAGGGGGCGGCAGCACAAGGCGGGCCAGGAGACCTCGCAGCTCAGACACGGGCTGGGAAAAGGGGAGAAAACCCCCCTGCAGTATCGATACAAGACTCTGTCTCCAGCCTGCCCCCTCCGAAATTCTCTCTCCAGGCAGCCGAAAGCAGAGGTGGGGGGGGAGGGGGAGGTGCTTGCGCTTGGATCTGAGACGGGGTCCTTCCGAAGGCTGGAAATGTTCAAGGATTTTCGCCAAATGGGGGGGGCAACAAAGGTGCAGTTGCCCAGTCTTTGTGGCTGACAGCTCAGCTGAAGTAGAATGCAGGGTAGCTTGGTGAAATCCTGCCTTGAGGACACGGGGTGGGGTGGGAAGGTGAAGTGCCAGGGGAGGGAGGAGGGGCTCCTCAGGTGGGAGGCAGCAGGGCTGGTGCCCTGGAACACATCCAGCTGCTGTACACTGAAATCAGACCACAGGCATTGTCTAAGACAGGCAGCAGGTCTCCAGGGTCTCAGGCAGAGGTCTTTCACATCACCTTCTATCTGGTCCTTTTAACTGGAGATGCTGCCGGGGATTGAACCTGTGACCTTCTGTATGCCAAGCAGAGGCTCTTCCGCTGAGCCACATCCCTCTCCATAAGCTTTGTGTTTACTGTAGCCTGCTCTCATAGGAACACATGAAGCTGCCTTGTATTGAACCAGACCCTGGGTCCCTCAAAGTCAGTCCTGTCTACTCAGACTGGCAGTGGCTGTCCAGGGTCTCAGGCCAAGGTCTTTCTCATCACCCACTGCCCGATCCTTTCAGCTGCAGATGTTGGGGATTGAACCCCTGGACCTTCCGCGTTCCAAGCAGATGCTCTACCACTGAGTCACGGCTTCCCTTCGGTGGGCTTTGTGGCCCATATTGAAGGTCCAAGCCAGAGGCCAAAGAAGCTGGTGCTTAAATCTTCCTCACTGAAGCCACTCACTGACTCACCTCTGAGCATCCATCAAATGTGATTCCGACATAAGCCACAGGTAGACCATGCCCCTGGCCTGCTCTGCATGACTGCAGTGGCTCTTACTCCCAGGTGAACGTGTACAGAGTACCACTCTGTGTATGCTTACCTGGGAGTAAGAGCCACTGCAATCATGCAGAGCAGCCTTTCTGTCTGCCTTTGAGGGCTCTGTTTACTCTACAGGAAAGGAGAAGAGAAGAAGAGACTAAATTTATACCCTGCCCTTCACTACCCGAAGGAGTCTCAGAGTGGCTTACAATCTCCTTTCCCTTCCCCTCCCCACAACAGACACTCTACGAGGTAGGCAGGGCTGAGAGAGCTCTGACAGAAGCTGCTCTTTTTCAAGGACAGCTGTGCCAGAACTATGGCTTGCCCAAGGTCATCCAGCCAGGTGCAAGTGGAGGAGTGGGGAATCAAACCCTGTTCTCCCAGATTAGAGTCCACACACTTTAACCACTACACCAAACTGGTGTATCCTGTCTACCACCACACCAGCACCACACCACACCACACCACACTGACCTGACTACCACCACACCAGCACCGCCATTCCTGCACACCGCTTTCCATGTGGCTGGCTCCCTCTGCAATCTAAGAGCTCCCCCACCCCCGCATACTTCAAGGTATCTCAGCAAGTCCCTGACATTCAGACGTGCCCTCCAGACCCCAAGCTGACCCCATGGAGATCTTGCAAGTAACTTGGGAGAAAAGGTTCATGTTTTGCCTCTTGCTGTGACAGGATGAAGACACTGGAGTGGAGCCGGCACAGCCTGTTCAGCCTCCTGAAAGGGACTCTCGCCACTGCACTCATCCTGGTGAATCTGGCCTTCGTGATCTCCCAGGTGAACCCTGCAGGGGACCCAGTGGGTTTCTCTTATGGGATGCTCTGAAAAATCTAATACTGAAATCTTTTGGTTTGGTCTCAGGCTGAAGTTATCGCTTGCCACAAATTGCCGACAGCATTTTTAAAAAGGTCTCTTGTCTAACATCCCACTGAGAAATGTTCTTCCGTTCATTGTTTGCACTCTCAGCTGCCCTTATTTGCAGTGATGGAGCAGAATCCAAAAATGGGAGCTCTGGATTTCTTGGACCCAGGGGTCATTTCGCAGAAAAAGAGCTAGGGGAACTCATTAGCATAACTCATTAGCATATGCCACACACCCCTGACATCAGGGGCCCGGCGGTGGACCTGCAAGGCCAGCGGGAGTGCGAGGAAGCCCCGCCAAGGCCCTCCCTGGCCCCAGGCAGGCGGGGTGGGGAGAGGCGGGGAGGAAGCAACTTACCCTCCCTCTTCTCCTGCCTCCTCCTGGCTGAATGAGGGCCGGAAGCGGGGCGGCCGGAAGCAGGGGCGGGGCTTTGTCATGTGCCCCACCCCCCTGCACCTCACCCGGGGGAACTGTGTTCCCCCGCGTTCCCCCCCGAAATGACCTCTGCTTGGACCCATCCCCTTGATCTGTTTAGGACTGGAACCAGTTGGGGCAGAATCTGTCCAACTTTAGCCCCCCCCCCAACCCCTTTTTGCACCAAAAAGGAGGGGCTCCTAAATGGGAGGTGAGGGAGGCTGTGGGGAGAGCGGAGGCCGCCCCCCCAAGCCCTGCTCTGTGTCCGACCGTGACATCAGGCCCCTTGAGGACAATCGGCGACGGGGTCCAATTTAAATCTGATTACTGTATGCCATTTCGTGTTCTATTAAATCTGATTACTGTATGCCATTTCGTGGTGCTATTCTGAACTAATGAAGGGGCCTTCTCCTTGCTGTTTCAGTGATTGTAATCGCATAACCAACTCTGACTGACTAAGTAGCGCTGTGATAGGAACCCTGGTTGGCTGGGATCACTCATGTGACCGAGTTGGGATTTAGAAGGGTCTGAACTGTTTAAGATTGTGCTCACAGTGCAGGGGTCTCGAACAGTACAGGCCTTGGTATCCACAGAGCTTGCAAGAAAGTGGGCAGGGCCATTGTAGGGCACAGTTTTGCTATTGGCTCCCCTCATTCAAATGAAAGGGTTTTACACTAGAGGATGGGGAAGACTGGTAGGCCTCTGGGATTTCCTTAGTCAGTGTGCGGCCCTGTTGTCCCTTCAGGATCTCCTTCTTCTCAGGAAGTATGAGGAGGAAGGTTTTCCATTTGGTTCTGCCTCCTGAGGCAGCCATTTTGGATTTGGCTCCACCTTTTGTGGGAGCCATTTTGGGGTGGCACTCACCCTGCCCCCTCAAAATGCCCAAAGTGCCTGCAGGCTCAAAAAGGTTTTGGTGCTATTCTGAACTAATGAAGGGGCCTTCTCCTTGCTGTTTCAGTGATTGTAATCGCATAACCAACTCTGACTGACTAAGTAGCGCTGTGATAGGAACCCTGGTTGGCTGGGATCACTCATGTGACCGAGTTGGGATTTAGAAGGGTCTGAACTGTTTAAGATTGTGCTCACAGTGCAGGGGTCTCGAACAGTACAGGCCTTGGTATCCACAGAGCTTGCAAGAAAGTGGGCAGGGCCATTGTAGGGCACAGTTTTGCTATTGGCTCCCCTCATTCAAATGAAAGGGTTTTCCACTAGAGGATGAGGAAGACTGGTAGGCCTCTGGGATTTCCTTAGTCAGTGTGCGGCTCTGTTGTCCCTTCAGGATCTCTTTCTTCTCAGGAAGTGTGAGGAGGAAGGTTTTCCATTCGGTTCTGCCTCCTGAGGCAGCCATTTTGGATTTGGCTCCACCTTTTGCGGGAGCCATTTTGGGGTGGCACTCACCGTGCCCCCTCAAAATGCCCAAAGTGCCCGCAGGCTCCAAAAGGTTGGGAAACCCTGACATAGTGTGTTCCAGGAAATTTTCACTCCATGAAAATAAGGTATCTTTGATCCTAAAACCAAAACCTGAGAACATGAAATACAGCCTTAGTTTAAACTGGCATGCTGCAGGGGCAATCGCTAGGATAGAGTGCAGAAATGTGGCTATATAATTAAGGGACTGTGGAGAGATTTCTTATCCCCATCCCCACCCCCACCAAGAAAATATGTGGTAGAAAAGATGTGCAGTACTGAGTTTTGAGTGGCAACTTGTCCACTGAGAAAGGTGGCCGTTGGCTCTGAGTACGAGCTGTGAACCAGGAGCTCTGAGTTCAAATTCACCTCAGCCGTGAATTCATTAAGTAGCTAAGATGCTCCCTGGACCCCAGTCCTCCCATCTGCCTCATGGGTTTAATAATACTTTATATTGTGAGGATTGTTGAGGGAACACAGGACAGACTCCTGTTGCAGCAAACACCCAAAAGCCCTCAGCAGTTTGACAGATTTATTGTGGCAGAGGCTCCTCTGGACTAGCGCCAGCGTCCGGTTTTCAAGAGTGGAGCCCTCTCAAGTGCTCAGTGTGGCATGAATGACACAGCAGTGAAAAGAGGGCCTTTGGACCCTGCGCTTCTCATCAGCTTCTGCCTGCCTCATTTTTTGTTCTTTTGCGGCATTTTTATGCTATTTATCATATGCATTGGGGGAAAGTAAATCACAGAGAGCAGTGCAGAAATAAAGAATTACAGGTTGTTCCTCATAAGAGAGAAGCGAAATCAAAATGGGGAATATTTGAATTAACCCAAACAACTCGTCAGATTTGGTCTCAGGCAAGTCTGATGTCCCGGGATGGCTGGAGAAGGTGCCTAAAAGAGGTTTGACACACAGACACACACATGTACCCCTTTAGGACACAAAGTGTGCTGTACCCAAACCTGGGAGATCTGGGTTCCAATGAAGCTCCACTTGGTGACCTTGGGACAGTCCCACAGCCTCAGTCTACAGGGCTGTTGTGAGGCTAAAACAGATGAGAAGAGAACCATACACGCCTCTTGGAGCAATTTGGGGATGGGCAGGTGGGAAAATATAGAAATTGATCATTTAATTATTATATGTCAATGATGCTTGCGCAGTGGTTTGGGAGCCACATGTGGCTCTGATCTTCCATCTGAGCCTGCCTCGGCAGGGAGGGGAGGACAAAAATCGAATGAATTAATTAATTAAATCAGTGGCTCTTCAGTCCCCCAATGAGGTACCCACTCCACGTTCCAAGAAAGTGAACAAGGCCATTCCTCAGTGGGGCTCATAGCTGGCGGGTGGTTCCTGCATTGAAACGGTTGTTGCTGGGAAGAGTGGAGCGGCTAAGCTTTCCTGAGCTGCAGGCCTAATGCCAGGGACAGAAACAGCCAGTCCTCTCCAGCAATGCCTTCTTTGCAACCTCCAGGTGTAGTTATGTATTTGATATCAATACAGGGCCGGCTCACTCACTAGGCGAACTAGGCGATTGTCTAGAGCGGGCTGGCCCTTAGGGGCGCCAAACTGCACCAGGCCCCGTACTCTGGGAGTTTCTTGATTATTTGTCTTTTTCATTCTTCCTAAAATGCATTTATTTTTGAAAAATGGTGGGCACACGGGGGGGGGGCGCCAGAAGGGATCCTCGCCTAGGGTGCAAAATAAGCTGGGGCCGGCCCTGTATCAATAGTCATATTATCGCACGTGTGGGTTTGGTGGGGTGATACGCTGGAATACAGCAGTCAGGCAGCTCTTCAGGTTGGTGGGAATCCCGACGAATGGGGCTCTCCGTGACAGGCGGAGTGAGTGAGGTGGAGTGAGCACGTGCCGCTTTTCAGACTGTTCTCTCTGGCTCACATCAGTCAAGGGCAGAGGTCATTTCGGGGGGGATTACGGGGGAACGCAGTTCCCCCGGGTGAGGTACGGGGGGCGGGGCACATGACGAAGCCCCGCCCCCTGCTTCCAGCCGCCCCACTTCCGGCCCTCATTCAGCCAGGAGGAGGCAGGAGAAGAGGGAGGGTAAGTTGCTTCCTCCCTGCCTCTCCCCACCCCT
>NW_015163101.1:969042-1029147 GCF_001447785.1 Gekko japonicus | reverse complement strand
AAAAGAAACAACAGCTTTCCTTTCGGAAGGATCCCTCATTCAGGGTCTGATCCTAGCGCATACCTGTAAGCAGGGGTCATTTCATAGAAAAAGAGCTAGGGGAACTCATTAGCATAACTCATTAGCATATGCCACACCCCCTGACATCAGGGGCCCGGCGGTGGACCTGCAAGGCCAGCGGGAGTGCGAGGAAGCCCCGCCAAGGCCCTCCCTGGCCCCAGGCAGGCAGGGGTGGGGAGAGGCGGGGAGGAAGCAACTTACCCTCCCTCTTCTCCTGCCTCCTCCTGGCTGAATGAGGGCTGGAAGCGGGGTGGCCGGAAGCAGGGGCGGGGCTTCGTCATGTGCCCCGCCCCCCTGCACCTCACCCGGGGGAACTGCGTTCCCCCGCGTTCCCCCCTGAAATGACCTCTGCCTGTAAGTAGTCAGCTAGTGTGGTGTCAGACTAGTTCTGAGAGACCCTGGTTCAAATCCCCACTCTGCCACACATGCCTTCTGGGTGACTTTGGGCCAGCTGATCTCTTCCAGTCTAACCTACCTCACAGGGTTGTTGTGAGGCCAAAATGGAGGAGAAGGGAATGATGTAAACTTCTTTGGGCCTCCATTGGGGAGAAAGATGGGTTATAAATGAAATAACTTCACGTGGTGCAGAATGCTTGCAGCCAGGATGTTGACTGGAGTGGGCTGTAAAGACCACATCACTCCAGTCTTGGCCTGTCTACACCGACTCCCAGTCTGAATCTGGACACAGTCCAAGGTCCTGGTCTTCCAGTGTTCCCTCTAAGCTGAGTTAGTGTGAGCGAGCTCACAGTTTTTTAGCCTCCGGCTCACACACTTTTGTCTTAGCTCAGGAAGGATGGCTCCAGAGCAAACGAATTTATGCAGTAGCCAAACTCAGTAGCTCCGAAGGTAGAATTTTTGCTCACAGGACTCCACAGCTTAGAGGGAGCATTGCTCTTGACCTTTGAAGGCCTGCATAGCTTGGGATGGTAAAGGACTGCTGACTCCCTTCTGAACCCACCTGGCCACTGTGGTCACCTTCCGAGGCCCTGCTTTGGGTGTCTCCACGTTGCGAGGATAGGCAGGTGGCAACTAAGGGGAGGGTCTTCTTGGCCGTGGCACCACAACTCTCGAGCTCTCCTCTCCTGAATGAGACACGCCTGTCCCTTCCTGCCGCCATCTTCTGCCAGAGGGTGAAGCCTTGTTTTGTTTCTTCTGGCGTTCCCTCAATGGCCCCTCCCTGCCTATTGTTTTAAGTGTTGTTTTATGTGAATTTTAGCTCTGGCTTCAATTGTTCTCATGATGTGTTTCTGTTGGTTTTGATGGCTTTCAAGATTCGATTTTGTCATGGATGTTTTCAATTTGTTAGCTGCCTTGGTGGCCCTAGTGAGGGCAGAAAGGAGGGGGTGTACATTTTGTTAAATAGATACCAGGCCAGAGAAGGGGGGCCTGCTGCTGGCAACCAGCTGCCGGAATGGCAGGGAGAGAGTGGGGTGGGTCACTACAGCTTCTATAGTTATGAGAGCCAGTTTGGTGTAGTGGTTAAGTATGCAGACTCTAATCTGGGAGAACAGGGTTTGATTCCCCACTCCTCCACTTGCACCTGCTGGATGACCTTGGGCAAGCCATAGTTCTGACAAGAGCTGTCCTTGAAAAAAGAGCCGTTTCTGTCAAAGCTCTCTCAGCCCCACCTGCCTCACAGGGTGTCTGCTGTGGGGAGGGGAAGGGGAAGGAGTTTGTAAGCCGCTCTGAGACTCCCTTGGGTAGTGAAGGGCGGGGTATAAATCCAATCTCTTCTCTTCTTCTTCTTCTGTTGGTTCTGTTCTGGGTCTGATTTGGTCTCTCTTCTTGCCTAGTGTTCTCAGACCATTTCTACATGATAGTAAATATTTAAGCAACACTCCCCCCCTCCCCGTGGAGGAAAGTCATTATCACTTCCACAGCTAGTCTGCTGCAATGAGCACTACAGATAGCACTTCCTTCTGTTGCATTATCTTTACTTTGTGATCCACTTTCTGAACTGCCTACAACACTCCTCTGCCTTAGAGGGTTGGTGGTCTGCAGCGTTCTTGACCTCTGTAGTCCCTGCCCTGCCGCCTTCTCCTGTCTGGCTGCACTGCTTGATATCCCGTGAGCTCAGCGAGAAAGGCGGACTACAAATAAAGGCTCACAAAAGTAGTTTGCCTCATTCGAACTACTTGACCCCAAGTGGTTGCTGGTGCCACTGAGCTGTACGACGAGTGCTTGCGGCTTACCTCTGACTCAGCCGTCCCTTCTGCTCGTGGGGCAGCAGACGGAGTGTTGGGCCAGGATCTTCGAGCCTCCGTTGGGAATCCCCCCCTCTGCCTGGGAAGCCGGCCAGTCACAGACTCTCAGCCTGACCTACCTCCCAGGGCTGTTGTGAGGATAAGATGGAGGAAAGGAAAATGCTGTAGACACTTGTGAGTCCCCACTGGGGAGAAAAGTGGAACATAAGTGAAGAAATCAAATGATTGGTTGGCTTTGGTGGGCCTCGGGCTTGGCCAGCAAATGCCCAGGGATGTCTCTTCTCTTTTCCCAGAAGTGTCTTGGGCCACAAATGCCGCAATCAGGAGAAAGCGTTCCCTTGCATCTTTGGGGGATCTCCAGCCTTTCACCACCTGGGCTCCTGCTCCTTTTGCAGTTGTGCAGACAAGGGGTTTTGATGCATGGGGGGGGGGTTTCCGTGTGACATTGTCCTTAGCAATAAGCTAGGCGAGGGGTCCACAACCCTTCTGAGCCTGCTGCAGGCAGCTTTGGAATTCTGACACAGCGTGGTGGGCGCAGCCACAAAACAGCTGCTGCAGGAGGCGGGGCCAGCCACAAAGCGGAGGGTGCAGCTTCCCTTCAGTCACACAGCAAAGGTCTGTGTCCTACCTGTGGTGGCCACTGTGGCCAAAGCCAATCTTTTAAAAAGTCTGTACAGCCAATCAGAAGCCTTGCTGAGCAAAAGCCCCACGTGGCCTTGCCCACTTTCTAAAAACCCCTGGCGGGCACTGGGAAATGAGTCAGCGGGAGCCATGGTGCCCACGGGTGCCACCATGGGGGGTCCCTTCTCGGAAGGAGCACAGCCTCTCCTCTGGTGGCTCTCGTGGGCAGGGCGCTTCCAAGACCCTGTGGCCGGAACATCTCTGGGTGGGTTCATCTCAGTCCAAGGGCAGGTCATGTCAAAGCAGGCTGAAGCTTGTCCTGTGCAATAAGCCACAGACTACAGATCAAGCCCCGGTGCTGAAAGGACAGCTCCAGTCTTACCTGCCAAGCTGGGCTCTCCAGAGGGGGGCCACCATCCCCCCAGGAGGAAGGGAAGGTTCCTCCACTTCGTCATGGACACACAAGGCCCTCCATTTCCCTGCCCTAAAAATCCAAACCGTGCCTTGATATGTTTAACTTCTCCAGTTTGGTGTAGTGCTTAAGAGTGGCGGACTCTAATCTGGAGAGCCGGCTTTGATTCCCCACTCTTCCACATGAAGCCAGCTGGGTGACCTTGGGTCAGTCACAAGTTCTTCCAGAGCTGTTCTCTCAAGAGCAGTCCTCAAAAGAGCTCTCTTGGCCCCACCCACCTCGCAGGGTGTCCATTGTGGGGAGAGGAAGGGAAGGAGATTGTAAACTGCTCTGAAACTCCGAGTGAAGGGTGGGGTATAAATCTAATCTCTTCTTCTCATCCTCCCATTTTTCATCTGAGCTGAAGGCCGATCCCCAAACTGAGGGGAGGAGGAGAAGAAAAACTTTTCAGTTTAGAAAATGTGTGGCTAAGAATGAACAAGGGGGAGTTTTAGAAAAGTATGCATGAGATGGAGTATTTGTTAACAGGTCTGGGAGATTGGTGGGTCTCTAAATCTTTTAAATAAACAAGTTAAATAAAGTGCAGAAAGATGACCCAGAATATTAGAACCAGGGGCACCAAAATGCAGTGAATTTATTGGCAATAGTTTCAGGGCAGACAAAAGCCAAAAAAAAAATCATGCAGTGTATAATAACATGTAGCATTCACAGCCACAGGAAGTTATGGTAGCCGTTGGCTTAGGTTTTTGTTTTTTTCCTGTTTATTTTTATATCCTTTATTTATAGTCCGCCTTTCTCACTGAGACTCAAGGCAGATTACAGGATATAAAGCTGTGCAGTCAGACAGCATAAGGCAACCAGCGGACGATGCAATGGGACCAGGATTGCAGAATTAATGAACACTGCTGCTACCAACAGTGAACTCGGGCAAGGGTAGGCTCTAAACAATCCAGAAAGTGGATTACAGGGCATAAAACAAGTTGGTAAAGGCAGATGCCCTTGAAACAGGTAGGAGGGCTGGAGACCCTGAGTTACCTCCCCCTCTGAGGCCCATGCAGAAGAGCAGTTGGCGTGCGGAGCTAGGATCTGGGAGTCCTGGTTTGACTTGTCACTGTGCCCTGGAAGCTGGCTGGGTGATCTTGGGCCGGTCACACACCCTCCGCTGGTTGCGAGGATCAATTAGAGGGAAGCAAAACTATGTAAACTGCTTTGGGTCCCCACTGGGGAAGTAAGTCAATAAATCATTGTCTTGACCTGGAACCAAAGCGGCCTATTTTAGACCTAGATGAATCCAAGTGGGAACATAAGAACATAAGAGATGCCAATGTTGGATCAGGCCAAAGGCCCATCCAGTCCAACACTCTGTATCACACAGTGGCCAGAAATACCAGTGCCATCAGGAGGTCCAGCAGTGGGGCCAGGACATTAGAAGCCCTCCCACTGTTGACCCCCCCCCCAAGCACCAAGATGACAGAGAATCACTTGCCCCAGAGTCCCTATCTATACCTTGTGGCTAATAGCCACTGATGGTCCTCTGCTCCATATGCTTATCTAATTCCCTTTTGAAGCCGTCCATGCTTGTAGCCGCCACCACTTCATGTGGCAGTGAATTCCATGTGTTAATCACTCTTTGGGTGAAGAAGTACTTCCTTTTATCCGTTCTAACCCGACCGCTCTGCAGTTTCATGCCCACAAGTTCTTGTCTTGTGAGAAAGGGAGAAAAGTACCTCTTTCTCTACCTGCTCTTTCCCATGCATAATCTTATAAACCTCAATCATGTCACCCCTCAGTCGTCGTTTCTCCAAGCTAAAGAGCCCTAAGCGCCTTAACCTTTCCTCCTAGGGAAAGTGTTCCAACCCCTTTATCATTCGAGTCGCCCTTTTCTGCACTTTTTCCAAAGCTATAATATCCTTTTTAAGGTGTGGTGACCAGCTGATTGCCCTGCACGGATCTTCCTGTGTTTTCTATAATGGCCATCCAACTCTGCCTTTCCTTTTCTCCTTGGGATTCCCTTGACAAGGAGAATGTACAGACTTCCAACAGCCTAGAAGAAGGTGTTGATGTCACTGCCTACTGGTGGGGTGAGTGGACCAAATGGACGGCCTGCACCAGGACGTGTGGGGGAGGAGTCAAGTCCCAGGAGAGACACTGCCTCCGGCAGAGGTAACCTCGGCCTGAACGTGGAGAACTATGGGGAGAGTGCACAGCCTCAGGGTGGCCAGCTCTGGGCTGGAAAGGACCTTGGGGCTTGGAGGGCGGGGCTGGGGAGGGCGGGGCTTGGGGAGGGGAGGGGCCTCAGCCAAGTACAATGCCAGAGAGCCCACCCTGCTAAACAGCCATTTTCTTCAGGGGAACTGATACTGGCTGTCTGGAGGCCAACTGTCAGCAACCCTACACATCCCAGCCTTGCCTTCAGCTCTGTGTTCACCCCCACACACACACATCCAGGAGCCACTTGGACTGGCATCCTCGTGGCAGATTTTCTCTCCCCTCCAGCCGTGACATTCATCAGTACGCAACACTTGAAATTGAGCTATGATCAGAGAGCGAGCTTTCCATGATGGGGAACGTGCGTGTGTCAGATGTGTTTGCTTATGACTGATGACACGGCTATTTTATCACTGAGCGGGTAGCTCTCCAGGTGTTTGAGACCTAAAGAAACTGCTGCTGCTTGGAGCGGACGGCCCAGGGCTAGAGGGACCCAGATAAGGCACCTGGGCCTGTTTGCTGCTTCTTCCATTGTCTTTTGGGCATTGTGCCAGCCAGTCCATCTGCTGGAAGGCCCATGCGCAGCCCCACTAGCTCAGCCAGTCTTCTTCTTCTTCTTCTTCTTCTTCTTCTTCTTCTTCTTCTTCTTCTTCTTCTTCTTCTTCTTCTTCTTCTTCTTCTTCTTCTTCTTCTTCCTCTTCCTCTTCCTCTTCCTCTTCCTCCTCCTCCTCCTCTTCCTCTTCCTCTTCCTCTTCCTCTTCTTCCTCTTCTTCCTCCTCTTGTTCTTCCTCTTCCTCTTCTTCCTCTTCTTCCTCTTCCTCTTCTTCCTCTTCCTCCTCTTCTTCCTCTTCCTCTTTTTCCTCTTCTTCCTCCTCTTCTTCCTCTTCCTCTTTTTCCTCTTCTTCCTCTTTTTCTTCCTCTTCTTCCTCTTCTTCCTCTTCTTCCTCTTTCTCTTCTTCCTCTTCTTCCTCTTCCTCCTCTTCTTCCTCTTCTTCCTCTTCCTCTTCCTCTTCCTCCTTCTCCTCCTCCTCCTTCTCTTCCTCCTCTTCCTCCTCCTCTTCTTCCTCTTCCTCTTCTTCTTCCTCCTCTTCCTCTTATTCTTCCTCCTCTTCCTCTTCTTCTTCCTCCTCCTCCTCCCCCCCCCTCCTCCTCCTCCCCAGGCCTACACCCTTGTGGAGGAGAAGAGGGGGTGGACTGGGCATCCAGGCCAGCAGCATATCTGCCCCTGTGGGGCAGACTGCAGACTGGTGTTTTTGTTTGCAAAGTGCTGCCAAGTTACAGCCAACTTATGGTGACCCCCCCCCTCAAGGGGGTTTCAAGGCAAGAGACGTTCAGAGGTGGTTTGCCATGGCCTGCCCCTGCCTCACAGCCCTGGACTTCCTCAGTGGCTTCCCATCCCAGGACTGGCCGGGGCCAGCCCAGCTGAGCTTCTGAGGTCTGACCCGATCCGGCTAGCCTGGGCCATCCTGGTCAGGGCAACGTCGTTGGGAATGCCCTCACCCCCCAATCAATACATTCCTTAAAATATTTTAAATGGAATATTTGTAAATAGAAATGCTGATACATTATTATTCAACAGGAACCATGGTGAAAAAATGAATGTTGGTGCAGTTGTGCACTCCCCCCCCCCGTTTGAAATGATGTTTCCCTTCCTCTCTCTGTTCAGAAGGAAGGCAGTGACAGGGCTTGCTAACAAAACATGCACCGGGACATCCAAAAGATACCAGCTGTGCAAAGTCCAAGTAAGAATATTTTTGTTGTTGTTTTTATTGCGACTAAAATAAGAGTGGACCACAAAGGCAGGGCTGGCTTTGCTGGCGGAAGATTCGGAGAGGGAGGGGAACGGGAGTCCTGAGAAGAGAGGTGGGACCTTTGGGCATGCAGATGAATGAAACAGGAAGTGTTGTAGAAAAAGGACGGCTGGAGACCTCTTGTCATTAGAGGAAATATTTCAGATAGGAAGGAGGAGCTGTGCGAGTGGGAGGAAGAGGCATTAGGGGGAATCCAGCAGTTTGCCACTGGGGCATGTGCGTCAAAGTTGAACAGTCGTTGTTTTATATTTGTTGAAACAAATACCCAATAAAAAGAAATGGAAACGAATTGCTAGGATCCGGAGAGGCCCATACCAAGCACTTTGGATACAGTCAGGATGGCGGAGGGGGGCAGGCGGGGGCGATTATGTTTCCCTTCCAGCAGCCCTTCCTCCTTCTTCCTCCTCATGGCATGCCCTCCTGGGAGGTAGCCTACCTCTGAGGGGTGGGAGGGGCACATTCACGCCGGGCTCTTTGGATCCTGGACATCAGCTGCACACTGGCACACAACGAAATTGTGGCGTCCGTGTCGCAGCCTGATTGCCCTGGGGTCTCGGTCACTCTCTCAGGATCGCTGTTCTCCATTATTTGGAGTTTTGCTCTTTGGAAGGAAGGCTAATGTGAAAGACTGAAATGGGTAGCCGGAATGCATTGGGAGTCCCTCCCGCCTTTCTTTCATTTGGCTGTTGGTCTCTTCTTCGTTTCCAGCAGTGCCCTCCAAACGGAAGGAGCTTCCGAGAAGAGCAATGCTCATCGTTCAACTCGCATGTGTATAACGGACGGACGTATCAATGGAAACCTTTATATCCTGGTAAACAAGAAGGCCTTTCTTGTGTGGTTTTGACAACACAAAGCCAATTTTTTTAAAAAGAGTTTGAAATGAATAGTACTCTGTGTTGCTTCTTCTTATGAAATTTGATCTGAGTCAGCAGGGATGCCACCCACCGTCTTTCCCTCACCCAGAAGAGGGTTTTGCAAGATACAGCAGCTTTTTGGGAGGGGTATGTGGATGTTATTACTAAATAGGGCCGGGCTGTGTCAGTTTGCCTGTCAAAATTAGCAATTTTGGCAGAAGGACTTTCCCCCAAAGGCTTGTGTCATTTTTCATCTTTTTCTTTCATTCAGTTGTTCACATACATGTAAGTGTGACCCTCTGTAATTAGAGTGACTGGGGTCGCAATGTGTAGGGGAAAGTGATGTTGCCAAATTATGACGTTTGCCTGTGCATAATGCCCCCTTCAGCCTGAGGCGAGGATTACAGTCCGGAGAATTCTTCTCTGGTTGAGTTTATGAAGAGCCCTTCCCAATACCACTGCCACCTTCCCTCCTTCCCTCCTTCCCTCCTTCCTTCCCTCCTTCCCTCCTTCCCTCCTTCCTTCCCTCCTTCCCTCCCTCCCTCCTTCCTTCCTTCCTTCCTTCCTGCTTCAGCAGGCGGAATGTCCCTGGAGGCTTTTGAGTGCGCCGCCTCAGTTTAAAGAAGGGGAAGGGGAGCTGGGCTTGGAGTTTGAGAGAGAACATTTGGGGTCCCAGGGGTAAGGCTGAGGGAGATTTTTGGATCCTGTTGTGTTCCTGCGATGGGAGCAAAACGGGGTTTCTGAATTTGGAATTGGGTTGGGGGGGGACCCCCTTCTTTCTGACTTTTCGGGGAAATTCCAAAATAAAGCTGGGTGGGTGGACTTTTCCCATCACTTGTGGGGAGTAGGTTTACTCCCCATCCCAGTGAGGCCCTTGGGTGGATTTCTTCATGTAATTCCATAACGTTCGAAGGTCAGACCATGTGGATTGGTCTACAAACCCATGGAGTCCATTCTTCCCCCTGGGTTAGGCAACCAACTGCATGCAGGGCTTGCTGCCAAAGCCAGCAAAAGCCTCCCCCTCCCCAGACGTTTGTTCCATGCAACCAGGGCCGGCCCCAGCTTATTTTGCACCCTAGGCAAGGATCCCTTCTGGCGTCTCCCCCCGCCCCGTGCGCCCACCAATTTTCAAAAATAAATGCATTTTAGGAAGTACGGGGCCGGGTTCAGTTTGGTGCCCCTAAGGGCCGTCCCGCTCTAGGCGATTGCCTAGTTCGCCTAGTGAGTGAGCCGGCCCTGCATGCAACTGATATTCAGAAGTCCACTGAAGGTTCTTCTTGGCTATCAGGGTTTGATAGGTCTGTTATCCGAGAATGGTCGATACTTGCTTCTGTGGGGAAAAGGGGATGCTCTGCATTCAGGGACACCTTTGATAGTGAGGCCAAAGCCTGACCCCCCCTCCCCAGGGAGCCCACAGTGTGGAAGCCCTTTTTCTGCACACACCCCACTCACCATCACTGTGGGTCTTTCTCCAGTGATGTCTAATCAGTGACGCCTTGTGTGTGATGAGCTATGCAACACTGTCTATCCTTCTCTCATCAGATGACTATGTTCACATCTCCAGCAAGCCCTGCGACCTCCACTGCACAACCGTTGATGGTCAAAGGCAACTCATGATCCTAGCCCGGGACGGGACGTCTTGTAAATACTCTGATTTCCGAGGGGTTTGCGTGTCTGGAAAATGTGAGGTTGTTAAACATTATAGCAACCTTATTGAAAGTCGAATTTTTGAAATTGTCACGGCTGCCTCCTTTGCCTGGCCCTCAATACTCTATTCACACTGTTTTGTAGCCCATTGGGTGTGACGGAATCCTGTTCTCTACCCACACGCTGGATAAATGTGGTGTCTGCCAAGGGAACGGGAGCAGCTGTACCCATGTGACCGGGAGTTACAGAAAGGGAAATTCACACCTTGGTAAGACTTCAGGTGACTCCTTTTTGTCCATGTTCTGGGAATGGCTGCTGGAAGATACATTCATGGGCGAAAGCTGGTGCCGAAGCTGAATATGTACCTGGCATCCCTCCTGGTGTCCAGCATTCTGTATGTCAGACACAGACATGGCATCCAGGTAGGAGGCAACACATAAAGCCCTGATGCTCTGGGCTTCTGGTGTGCATGTGCCCTCTGGAGAACAGGACAGTGTTGCCAACCTCCATGTGGGGCCTGGAGATCTCCCAGAATTACAGTTGATCTCCAGACTACAGAGATTAGTTGCCCTGGAGAAAATGGCTGCTTTGGAGATTGGACACTATGGCATTCTAGAGCTCTGAGGGACCCCACCCTTCCCAGACCCCACCCTTCCCAGACCCCACCCCCCAAATCTCCAGGAGTTTCCCAACTCAGAGCAAGCAATCCTGCTGCACAGTACCTGGATCTGGTGTCCTGGAGCTACTTAAGCTAGAAACCTGGAATTTACTCCGCATTTGAATGGAAACAAATTTGCATTCCCATCGCCCTCCTTGGCCATGAGAAGAAGATTAATCAATGCAAAATGTCTGAACTGGTTGCCACCTCTAAAAGAAACACATCTCCCCCGTGGGGGCCCCCCCCATATTTATAGAATTGTTTCTGGCCAAAACGTCAGGCTCCAGAGCACCTTCTGGCCCAGGGATGCTGGGATTGGGCTGCTGTTGTCGCTGCCATTTCATTCACGAATGCAGTTTTTTGCAGGCTACTCTCTGGTGACTCACATTCCTACCGGAGCAAGGGACATCCAAATAGTGGAACGGAAAAAATCAGCGGATGTTTTGGGTGTGTATGATGCCTGTGGGGGGACCAATGTGAATGCGCCTCAAAAATGTGCTTGCTGTATAACGTATTCAAAGGGTGGCTCAAGCGGTTAAGACGCTGAACTGCAGGCTGTGGAAGGTCGGTAGTTCAGCGGTTCGAGACCCGACTGTGCCGCATGACGGAGTGAGCTCCCGTCTCTAGTCCCAGCTCCTGCCGACCTAGCAGTTCGAAAGCAAGAAATTGCAAGTAGATAAATAGGTACCACTTCGGTGGGAAGGTAACAGCGTTCCGTGCGCCTCGGTGTTTAGTCATGCCGGCCACATGACCACGGAAACATCTTCGGACAGCGCTGGCTCCTCGGCTTTGAAACGGAGATGAGCACCGCAACCCTAGAGTCGGATTCGACGGGCTTTCGAGCAAGGGGAACCTTTACCTATAACGTATTCACTCCAATCCAGGGTGTGAAATTCGGTCTTGCCACTGCCTCTTCCACTTCCCAGTCCCCTCGGCTACCTGGCCCAAACTCTCCCAGCATCCAGAAGGATGTGCCCCTTCCCTGCCAACAGCTAAAGGCCCTCTTAGCCCTGGGCCCTGTGGGAGGCTTCCCCCCCCCCAAGTCTTCTGTTTCAGTGGCCTGTCCTTCCCCGGTTTCCTCTCCCGCTCCTTCCGCAAGGCCTCAGCTCCTCAGGCCCCTGCCTGCTTGGTCCTTTCCCCATCAGCTTCTCTGCCTCTGCCCCCCCCCCCGGCTTGCTCCCTGTACCACTTCCCAGGCCATAGCCAGCCCTCGTCCTTGCCTGTCCTTGCCTCCTCTTGTTGCAGTCGCAGACCACTCTTCCGAGTTCCCTGGGAGGTTTTTCTTTCTGTTCCCTCAGGGCTTGACAGCTCGCCCTTGCTAAGCCCTGTTCTGAGAAGACAGAATCTCCTCAAACTTTCCCTGAATATAACACAGGTTTCTCCCCACTGTGGGGAGGGGAACTGCCTTCTACTGAATCAGACCCCCCCTCCGTCCATCAAGGACAGTATTGTCTGCTCAGGCTGGCAGTGGCTCTCCAGGGTCTCAGGCAGGGAAGGATCTTTCCCATCACCTTCTGCCTGGTCCTTTTGAATGGGAGATGACGGGGACTGGACCAGTGTTTCCTCTTAGCTGTGGAGTCTTGTGAGCAAAAGTTCTACTCTGTGAGCTCCTGGCATTGAAGTTGTGAGCGAGCGATTTGGCTACTGCATAAATGAGTTTGCTCTGGAGCAATGCTCCCTCTAAGTTGTGGAGCCCTGTGAGCAAAAATTCTACTTTGCGAGCTACCAGCATTGAAGTTGTGAGCAGGCAGGTGATTTGGCTACTGCATCAATTAGTTTGCTCTGGACTGGAGCCCATCCTTCCTGGGCTAAGACAAAAATGTGTGAGCCGGAGGGTAAAAAACAGTGAGCTCGCTCACGCTAACTCAGCTTAGAGGGAACTCTGCTCTGGAGCCATCCTTCCTGAGCTAAGACAAAAATGTGTGAGCCGGAGGCTAAAAAACTGTGAGCTAGCTCACACTAACTCAGCTTAGAGGGGACACTGGACTGGACCCGGGACCTTCTGCATGCCAAGCAGAGGTTCTCCTACTGAGTCACGGCCGCACCCTATTGACTCATGGGCTGTAGGTGACGGGCAGGTAATCATATGTTGATAGCCAGCTATGCCTCTCCCAGGTCGATTATTTTTGTAATTTTTTGTAATTAATTTAAATCAAGTAAGTAAATAAATAAATCCATAAAGAGGGAGGACTCAGTGTTAAGGTAAGGTATATGTATCGGCAAACCTCAGGTTTCCAGAAAAATATGAAAACTTAAAAATGGGAAGGCTAAGAAACCAAACCAAAACATACATCTCACCCGAGTGAAAGTGACATCTGCACATGTGTCTATCTCATTGGGGGAGGAGAACTTCGGGTAGTATTTCTGGTTGCCTGCCCGACAATGGTGCTTTGCAACGGGAGGAAGCAAGTGGGGAAGGAGGGAAGCAGGGGTTGAGTGAGGAAGCAGGGGAGGAGAAATGATTGGGGCTGCAAGGAGGAGGAGAGCCAGCCCAAGGCAGGGTGAGGAAGCAGGGAACAGGCGGCGGAGCAGCCAGGTGGCAGGGGGGGGAGGGGCTCGGGGGGGGGGGGGGGGGCAGAGTGAAGATGGAGCAGAGGAAGGACAGTCAAGTGGGACTGAAGCAAAAGGAGGGGAAGTGATGGCCAGAGGGGAAAGGAATGGGATTCCTTTTGGGGGGCCCCTCCTGCCTACGATATTTCAGTGTGTAGCAGCAGCGAGGGTGCCCTTCAGCAGGTTCGCCGGGTGCTTTCCTTTCACTTCCCAGTCCATGATCTTTGAGAGGACCATTTTCCTTCTCTCTCTGCTTATTCATTTACAGCTGTTGCCGATGAAGCTGGCTATTATTTCTTCAATGGGAATTACAGAGTAGATAGCCCCAAAAACTTCAACATTGCAGGGACCGTCTTCAAATACAGGAGGCCGATGGACATTTATGAGACAGGCATAGAATATATTGTCGCACAAGGGCCAACCAACCAGGGCCTAAACATAATGGTAAGTGTGGATTTTTGTACCCATACAGACAACTCATGTGCAGCTCGCTCCCCATGAGTGAGTTTTATGTGCCCTGTTGGTGCATTCCCCCCCCCCCATGGAGCTGGTGAGCACAGTGTGCTTGTGTGTGTGTGTGTGTGTGTGTGTAAAAGGTGAGGCTGTGACCAAATTCTCAGGTCCCTGCACGCCTGCATTTTAGTTTTTTTTAAAAAAGTCAACCAGAGGTCCTGCAGTTTCATAAGAGCAAGCTGAATGTTGTCATTGCAGGATAGCAACCATGAGATCACAAAGTGTGCCTTTTAGCGAAAACTCAACTCTGGAGGCTTCTAAAGAACTTCCCTCTGTTCAGATATATGAGTACTCAGAGCCAGACTCAACCACTGTCAGCAAGCTGCCATAGGGTGTTGTGTTACATTGTGTCCGTTGGATTGTGCACTGTCCCTTCCCCCCCCTGTGCCTTCCTGTGTAGGTGTTTACTTTCTTTGGCTTGCTACTTCTGCGGAACTGCTCAAGGTCATGCAGCTGGAGGTGGGATGGAGTTATGGCGTTGCTTTGCTTGTTATGTGTCCAAAGCCTGAGAACTGTACTTGTGTTTATGTTGTAGAACCATGGTGTTCCCAAGGAATTGGGCGCTCATTTCATCTACATTCCCGCCAGCGGGAATTGGGCTCATTGGTCCTAACCTGGTTCAAGTTCCTTTATTATGTTCCCCTTTGAGGTCTGTAGTTATTCTTAACAATGCTTGTGTTCCTGATCTAACCATTGCTTATTAATAAATTTGACTTTGTTCTGCAAACGTGGGTTTATTTGAATGCGTGGGGAATCGGACAACCACTCACCTTGGGCGCCACTCTTGATTCCACATGTCTCTTCTAGTCCCTTCACAGTTTCCCAGCTCTTTCCCCACCCTCCTCGTCATTCACTTTCCCAGGTCCCAGTGGTTTTGCTCTGCCACAGCCTTGCATCCTCATTGTCCAATATTGTCCCATGACCTGTGCTCAGCTAAAGGGTACCAATGTCTCTTCCTGCCTTGTATGTCAGGAACTCCCTGCCGGGGCATCACTGTGGTGCCACCTCTTTCTTCTTCCAGATCTTCAAAATCCAGCCTGGAGCTTAAACCCTTCACCCTTGACTGAAACGAGGCCTAAGCAGCTGCCTGGTGGTAGTCACCCCTTGCTTCTCGTGCCTCAACTATTCTTCCACACCCTTGGTTATTTTCTGTGCCAAAATTGGTGTGTGGGTGGGAGGTGTAGTGGTTGGAGTGTCAGACTAGGATCTGGGAGACCCAAGTTTGAATCCCCACTCTGCTGCAAGGAGTTTTTATCACCTCTCTTTTCCCCACCCCCTGACCGGCTCAGGCCAGGTCAAAGAGGCTTTTCCTGGAAATCTCCAGGTATCTCCTTCCTGAAGACTCTCTCGCATGTAACACCTCCAAACCTCTGTTCCCTGCTTGGGGAAGGGATGAGATCTTGACCTACCCATTATCTCTCCTGCCAGATCTATTAGCATTTATATGAAGATGGGCTGAAGTGCATCTGGAAAGCAATTGTGAAGACTTCTCTCCTTCTCCTGCCTGTTCTCTACCCAGAGGAAAGGAGGGGGGGAACCCCTTTAAAACGCACAGTGGAGGTTTTGCTCATTGCAAGCCTCCAAGGCAAAAATGCAGTTCTGCACAGGGTTATTGTAAGGGTAAGGTGGAGGACAGGAGAGTGATGTAAGTCACTTTGGGAGGGAAGACAGGGTGTAAAATTAAGTAAATGAAATAAATAAATGTGCCCTCCCCCCAAACACACAAGGGGGATCTGTAAGGACGCATGGGAGAGGGAAATCTCATACCCCCTAGCCTTCAGCTACACCTCCTTTGCTGATTCTGCCCCTGCTTTCCACCCTTGCTGGCTGTGGCTCCCACTTTCCCACTCACTCACCATCTCCTCCTCTTCTTCTTCCTCCTCCTGGAAGAGGCCACAGAACAACATGGAGAACTCTGTCTTGTGTTTTGCTTCCATGAATCAGTTTTAGGTTTTAATGTCTTCTCCCTGGCATTGAGTGCCTGGTAGGTCTCAGGCTTTGGAAAGGGTGTTGAACTCAGTGTCCGATTCTCTGAAGGGCAACTCAGGTCTGAGATCTCGTGGTGCCGGATTGCCTGGGCGATGCAAAATGGTGCCTGGGATCTCCTGCAGTGTTCATGGGAGATCGTGGCCATCAAGGAACTCTGCGGTCCTGTTCTGGGGTGGTGTATGTTCAGGGCCGGCTCACTCACTAGGCGAACTAGGCAATCGCCTAGAGCGGGAGGGCCCTTAGGGGCGCCAAACTGCACCTGGCCCCGTACTCTGGGAGTTTCTTGATTATTTGTGTTTTTCATTCTTCCTAAAATGCATTTATTTTTGAAAATTGGTGGGCGCACGGGGGGGGGGGCGCCAGAAGGGATCCTCGCCTAGGGTGCAAAATAAGCTGGGGCGGGTCCTGTGTATGTTGTTGTTCGCCTTTGCAGTTTTTTTAAAAAAGAACATCTATTGTTTTCTGCAGACTTGGCATTTCCAGAAGTCTCGTCCTGTGTAGCTTTTTAAAAATCCACTTGGGGGGGGGGCATCCTTCCCTGTTAGATCACAATACACTGAGGTGCCCGCAAGGAGTCATGGTGGGGGGACTAATTTGGACCCTCCCGGTTCTTTCCCTCCAGGGCTCCCTAAGCCCTCAGGGTCTGGAACATGCTGGTTTCTTCTCTCTTTCTGAAATTTTAAAGATTGATAGTTAACAGCACAGACCTCAGGCCCTTGGGTTGTTAGGTTGTAGTATTTAAAAAGACATACGCCGTGTCCTGGTAGAACTTTGAAATTGGTGCTAATTTGTAAAGTGTTGGACCAGTGGCCTTTCATAATGATAACCTTTTCCTATTGGAAGCGTTTGTCTGAGCAACGTTACCCCCACGTGTCTATCAAACTGCCGATACCAAAATGTTTGTGTTTGGCCCTCTGAAGGTGTTTGATTGTGTCAAGGCATCTCTTTTGCGCTTCAGCAGTGCTGCCGTTCTCTCCATTGTTCTTTCTTTTTGTTTCTATTTGATCAACACAGCCTCTTCAGCCTTTTTTCATTCTCTTTCCTGTAGCAAATCTGACGATCCCTTCTCTACTCTGGTTCTTAATGTGCGGCCCGTTTAAATGCAGGGGACCACTTCTTTTGCTTTTGGCACAGTTCTGGGTATAAGCTACCTGGGCCTTCTCAGTGTAGGGCTGCCGGCTCCAGGCTGGGAAATACCTGGAGATGTTGGGGGTGGAGCCTGAGGAGGGTGGGGTTTGGGAGGGGAGGGACTTCAGTGGGGGGGTGGATAATGCCACAGAGCAGGGGGTGGCCAAACTTGCTTAATGTAAGAGCCACATAGAATAAACACCACGTGTTTGAGAACCACAAGACATGGACACACACGTTTTTATTGAAAAATATGCAAATGTGCAGTGGCGACACAGCTACAGGGCTTTCTGGATGACGCTTCTGCCTTAGATCCCTTCCAGTCCGGCTTCCGCCCGGGACAATGGACGGAGACAGCGCTGGCCACCCTTACTGACGACCTCCGGAGGCATCTGGATTGAGGCGGTGTGGCAGTATTGCTCTTGTTAGGTCTGTTGGCTGTGTTTGACATGGTTGACCACCAGCTGCTGACCTATCGCCTCGCTGACATGGGGATACGGGGGCTCGCCCTTCAATGGCTCACCTCTTTTCTCCAGGGTTGGGGACAAAGGGTGGCGCTAGGAGAACAACAGTCCCGAAGACACCCGCTTGAATGCGGTGTACCACAGGGGGCGGTGCTTTCCCTGATGTTGTTTAACATCTATATGCGCCCCCTTGCCCAGATCGCCCAGAGGTTTGGGCTAGGGTGTCATCAATAGGCTGATGACACCCAGCTCTATCTGATGTTGAGCGGCCGGTCGGACTCCAGCCCAGAAGATCTGAACCGGGCACTACAGGCCGTGGCTGGTTGGCTCAGGCTGAGCTGGCTGAAACTAAACCCAGTGAAGACGGAGGTCCTGTGCCTGAGTTGGAGTGGACCGGGGTTGGGGCTCCCTCTCCCGACCTTCGATGGGGTGCCGTTGGTGCCAGCATCGGAGGTTAGGAGTTTGGGAGTACTCCTGGATCCCTCCTTAACTATGGAGGCCCAGGGGGCAGCCACTGCCAGATCGGCATTTTATCATCTTAGGCTGATTCGGCAGTTGGTTCCCTTCCTCGGTCGCTATGACCTGGCTACAGTGATCCATGCGACGGTCACCTCGAGGTTAAACTACTGTAACACTCTCTACATGAGGCTGCCTTTGGTGCAGATCCGGAAGCTGCAGCTAGTGCAGAATGCGGCGGCCAGGCTGATGATGGGTCTCCCGAAGTGGGAGCACATCCAGCCAGGGCTGAAAGCACTGCACTGGCTGCCAATAGCATACCGAATCCATTTCAAAGTGCTGGTACTTACCTTTAAAGCCCTATATGGCCAGGGTCTAACTTACCTGAAGGATTGCCTTTCCCCACATATACCCCCAAGAGCACAACATCGCCTGGTGTCCAGGGCACAACATCGCCTGGTGGTTCCAGGCCCCCGGGAGGCAAGGCTCACTGCGACTAGGGCCAGGTCCTTTTCGGTGGTGGCCCCTACCTGGTGGAACGCGCTCCCGGAGGAGATTAGGGCCCTGCGGGACCTTATGCAGTTCCGCAGGGCCTGCAAGACGGAGCTCTTCCGCCAGGCTTTCACATAGGGGCCATCACTACCACCACCACCAATAATGTGGACAAATTCGGGGTTAAGGGTGGCCCGGGAAGATCTGCCACAAATTTGCACGACTGATATCACCGGACTTACTTGCTTGGGATCAGCTATAGGACAACATCATCCCCAGAGAACTGTCTATTTACCACCATTGCATATATTCGGGGACCATCCTGCTTTCAATTGAGTATCATTGTTGTTGTGATTAATTGTTATTAATGTTTTTATTGCTTTTATCCTGTTTTATATGGGCTTTGCCCCTTGTAAGCTGCCCTGAGTCCGTTTCGCGGGGAGGGAGGGCTAAAAACCCCAATAAATTAAAAAATAAAATAAATGCCACCATGACCAACTATCTCGTGGCAATAACAGGTAATGGGATGGCCCATTATAAAGATCTAGCCATAGTGTTCCAACGGATCAGTACCGTTGAAACAGGCTTTTGGGTAACATCTATAGGTCACCATCTTGATGTGATTAACTGGGTAACATCACTGAGCACTTTATTATTGTTAAATATGCTGTTTTATCTGCTTTTATTGTTTTATATTGGCACATGTTGCCCTTGTCTGTGAGCTGCCCTGAGCATGTTTGTGGGGAGGGCGGGATAGAAATATAATCTCTCCCTTATAATAAAGCAGTAGTGGGGACCAACGTTCTAAAATGCCCGCCTTTAGTGTTTGGCCGGAAGAACTGCCACTCAGAAGACACTGGCTGGGTTGACTGGCTGCTTTGTGCAGTCCCGCCCAGCGTTTCAAGGTCTTTTGCATATGGAAGCTGATTGGACTTCACTCCATTCCACACCTCAAACTCTCCCCCCCCGCAAGGCAGTTGGAATTTTCAGTTGCATATGGGAACTACTGTATTCTGAGGTAACATATGTCCTCACTCACAACACATCACTTCCCCTTTAAAAGAAACAAACCCAATAACACAATCACGCCACACCACAAAGAAGACAGATCACACCACAAGCAGAATACCTCAAGGCAAAAAATGATAGGAAAAGGTGCCAGCAGTCACCCCATTACTGCCACAGATGGTGTGCAGGTCCCAGGTTCATGTTTTAAAAGCTGCCTGGGGGACTATGGACCATTCACACACTTTCAACCATAACATACCTCATAGGGTAGTTGTGCGGATCATACGGGGGAGAGGAGAATGATGTCAGCTGCTTTGGTTCCCACTGCAGGGAAAGACTGCCCTTTCCCTAGGCAGAGGCTGTGGGGGGGGGGATGTAAACCAGAAGACAGACAGGCAGATCAAGGTAGTCTGATGGTTGCCTGGAAAGGACATAGGGTTGAAGCCTGCTGAGGGTGGGGTCTGAGGAGGAGGAGGAAGAGGGGGACCTCAGACAGATACAATGCCATACTGCCCACACTCCAGACAAGCTGTTGCCAGTCTCCAGGTGACAGCTGGAGAGATCTTAAAGCTTTGGTGCTACTTCAAAGTTCCCCAGGAGCCCAAAACAGAGTAGTGTTTTGGAAAATCTTTAGGAATTGTTTGGTGCATTTACGATGGGGCTCCTGGGGAACTATTGTTGCCAATCTTGGCCCAGCAGCCATCAAACCATTCTCTTCAACCCCCTGCTGTGCAGCTGACTTTCCCCTAGGGTTGCCAATCTCCAGGTGGGACCTGGAGATCTCCCACTGCTACAATTGATTTCCAGATGACAGAGATCAGTTTCCCCTGGAGAAAATGGCTGCTTTGGAGGGTAGACCCTATGACATTATACCTGCTGAGTCCTTCCGCTCCGCCCAATGCTGCCCTCTACAGAATCCACCCCCCAAACCTCCAGGTATTTCCCTCCTTAGAGCTGGCAACCCTACATTCCCCTCAGTGCCTGTTGGTAGGCAACTAAGCTTGGTCCTGTCACCTACTTTGGCCTTTGGGAGAAAACACATTGGGGCCAGTCCTGATAGGGTTGCCAACTCCAGATGGGAAATTCCTGGAGATTTGAGGGATGGAGCCTGAAGAGGGTGAGGTTTGAGGAGGGGTGGGACCTCAGACAGGTACACTGCCATAGACTCCACCCTCCAAACCAGTCAGTCTCACATAGGGAACCATTGTTGCCAATCTCCAGGTGAGGGCTGGAGAGCACTCAGTATTACAACTGCTCTGCAGAAGGGAGGGCAGAAGTCAGCTGAAGTCAAAGGGGCAGATAATGGTAGGTTGGTGGCTAGCTGGGAAGGAGATGGGGTTGCCAACTACATGCTGACAAATTCCTGGGGATTTGAGGGGTGGAGCCTGGAGAGGGTGGGGTTTGCAGAGGGGTGGGACCTCAGACAGGTAGAATGCCATAGACTACACCCTCCAAACCAGCCACTTTGTCCTGGGTAACAATTGCTGCCAATCTCCAGGTGAGGGCTACAGATCACTCACAATTACAACTGCTCTTCAGGTAGCAGAGATCAGTTCCTCTGGAGAAAACAGTGGACTCTGTCATTATACCCTGCTGAGGTCACCACAGCAAAATGATACTGTTTGCCCAAAGCCAGAGCACTGCCCCAGGGCCTCTTTCTAGATCTCGTTGTATTTCTTTCACAACGGGCTTTACTGCTAGTAATAAAATAAATAAATAAATAAATTAAACAGATAAAGGCCTCCTTTGAGCCAAGCCAGCCTGGTGGTGTGGCAGGGCTTGGAGAACACATTTAACTTTAGATGGGGAGGGAAGGGAGAAAGAAAGGTGGAAAGAAAGCAACTTTAACTTTAAACGTGTCCTCCAAGCCCCCCACGCCCCCCACACCAGCTGGCTTGGCTTGGAGAAGGGATTTACAGAGACAAATGCTTTTTCCAAGACAGCCAGCGGGGGAGGAGGTCTTTGACAATGCATTTAGACTTAAAGATTTATTTATTTCTCTGCCCCCCCCCACCTCAAGCCTATCCAGGGAGGGGAGCACTGGCTGGGGAAGGGAAGACCAATTGGGGAGGAAGGCGCCCCCCTTTCGCTTCCCCAGCCACCCTGTCAAAGAGCCACATCTGGCTCCTGAGCCAGAGTTTGGCCACCCCTGCCATAGAGTCTACCTTCCTTGTTGTTGTTGTTGTTCAGCCGCACAGTCGACTCCGACTCTTCGCAACCCCATGGACCAGTTCACGCCAGGCCCTCCTGTCTTTTGCCGTCCTCTGAAGGACACTGTCTAACCATCTCATCCTTTGCCGTCCCCGTCTTCTTTGACTCTCAATCTTTCCCAGCATCAGGGTCTTCTCCAGTGAGTGCTCCCTTCTCATTGGGTGGCCAAAGTCTTTGAGCTTCAGTTTCATTATCTGGCCTTCCAGGGAACAGCCAGGGTTGGTTTCTTTTAGGATTGACTGATTTGATCTTCTTGCAGTCCAAGGGACTCTCAAGAGTCTTCTCCAGCACCATAGTTCAAAAGAATCTATTCTTCGGCGCTCGGCCTTCCTTATAGTCCAACTCTCGCAGCCATACATGACTACTGGGAAGACCATTGCTTTGACCATGCGGACTTTTGTTGGCAGGGTGATGTCTCTACTTTTTATCATGCTGTTTAGGTTCGCCATCACTTTCCTTCCAAGGAGCAGGCGTCTTTTAATTTCAGGGCTGCTGTCACAGCTTGTGGTGGTGATCTACCTTCCTAGGTGGCCATTTTCTCCAGGCGAATGGATCTCTGTTGCCTGGAAACCACTTTTAATCCCAGGATGTCTCCAGCCACCACTTGAAGGTTGGCAACCCCGTCCCTCAGGCCGGATCTCCGCCTGAGGTGTACAAGGTGAGGTGAGGAGAATGGGCAACACCATCCCAGGGATGCCAGCCTCCAGGTGGGACCTGGGGAGCCCCTGGAATCACAGGTTATCTCCAGACAACAGAGAGCCGTTTCCTTGGAGAAAACTATGCTTTGGAGGGTGGACTGTATGGCATGGTACTCCACTGCGGTCCCTGTCAGTTTTACCCCCAAATCCCTTGCTGGTGGTCAAAGGAGACCTGGCAACTCTATTTCAGACTGCAGGGGTAAGGGGTTATAATCCCTACAAATTAATGTTAAAAACATTAGCGCATCAGGAAGAAAAGTTCTAGCTGAGCTCTTCGCGTGCAGAACTAATCATAGGGAATGTGAAAAATATGTACTCCCTCCCGTGTAGTCTGAAGTGGTCGCCTCAGCCCTTTGCCACCAGCCCATTCTGCTGCTTGCCGAGGTCTCCTTGCCGCTCCTCGCTTTGATTTTTCCCCAAACATCTTTAAACTTCCTAACTGGGATCTCCTGCAGTGTTCATGGGAGATCGTGGCCATCAAGGAACTCTGCGGTCCTGTTCAGGGGTGGTGTATGTTGTTGTTCGCCTTTGCAGTTTTTTAAAAAGAACATCTATTACAGCACAGACCTCAGGCCCTTGGGTTGTTAGGTTGTAGTATTTAAAAAGACATACGCCATGTCCTGGTAGAACTTTGCCCCCAGCCCATTCTGCTGCTTGCCGAGGTCTCCTTGGCCGCTCCTCGCTTTGATTTTCCCCAAACATCTTTAAACCTCCTAACTTTGGACTGGAAATAATACTTTGTGGGGTTTAAACACGAAATGAACTTTCCCCTCTCACAGCCTGTTAGGTTTACCAGCCTCCAGGTGAGGGCTGGAGTTCTCCTGGAATAATGGCTGATCTCCAGAAAACAGAGACCAGTCCTCCTGGAGGAAATGGCAACTCTGGAGGGGCAAAACAGAAGTCCCTTCTCAGGTTACTGCCCTAAATCTCCAGAAATTTCCCAGACCAGAGTGGAGAACCTTGCAGGGTTCCCATGCTCTGTAGCTACCACCTTTTTCGAACAGTTTTGGTTCTGCTGTGCTTAAAGCTTTTCCCACCCACTTTTTTAGGGTAGATATTCCTTTCTACTTCTTTATTATTACTTGTATCTCTAATATACACTCAAATATCCTTTACATTGTTTTTAAAAACATTCTTGAGGTCTCCCCTCACAGTATTCAAACCCAGTCCTGCCCTGGCTCTCTAACTGCTACACCACAGTGGATTAATATAATTCTTTTTTAAAGGTTCTACCATTTCTTTTCTACTTTGACATACTTTCTGTGGTTTTGCAATGGTCTTATTTTCTTCCCTTTCCTACTTTCCTTCTGCATACAGTGTTTTCATCTCTTGTCCTTTTTTAAACAGTTCTCCCTCCCCTTTTCTCTGTGTTATGATTTTCCATTCTTCCTGACAGACTAGTGCCTGCCTGCTTTATTTCACTGTGGCCCTGCCTTTCCTGAGGCGCCAGCCTGTGCTTCGGCCTGAACCTTCCTTTTCTCTCACAAAAAGTCTTCTCTCACACAAAGTCGTAAAGGTCAACCTCCATTCAAAGTAATTGGCTGCCATTTTTCACACTCAGGGAATGATTCCCTGCTCTGCTGGGGCTGCTGCCGTGGGTGTCAAGGCGTTCCTGGAGACACGAGCGTTCCCGCACAGAGGTTTACTCCCTTCCTGCCCACCATTCCTGTTTCTCCTGAGACACTGGCCTGGGCCCTCCTTTTCTATCACAGGGTGATTTCTCACGAGAGCTGCCTCGCAGCACAGCGCCCTTTGCCTCGACACAAACGTGTCAATTTCACACCCGAAGCTCCGGGGCTGCATTTTGACTCGGGGCTTCAACCGATTTCCTCCGCAGTTTCGTGATCCTGGTTTTTGAGGACAATGAAACTGCGGAGGAAATCGGGCGAAGCCCCGAGTAAATGCAGCCCCGGAGCTTCGGGTGTGAAATTGACACGTTTGTGTCGAGGCAAACGGCGCTGTGCTGCGAGGCAGCTCTCGTGAGAAATCACCCACAGAGTGGGCTTTTGGCCTTTTAAAATTGTGACTAGTCGGAATATCACTATGGTGCTTTAGCACTATAACAATTTGATAGACTAGTGATTTAAAAAAGAAACCTGGCTGAAATCCCACTGGCAGTTGGGGTGGGGGGTTGAGAGAGAATGGTGGGCAGGAGGAGAAATGGCAACAACAGATGCATGGAAATCTGTACCTTCCTTTCTGCATGTTCCCAAACCTGCTTTCATGATGTTTGGCAAACCACCGTCTTCCATCTGAGACTTCTGCTCATGTGCAAATGGTATCTATCTATTGCTCTTTCCCCAAGGGTATCGGGTCAGCATACACGGGTCTTTCCCCATTTTGTCCTCACAACAACCCTGTAAGGCAGGTGAGGTTGAGAGAGAGTAAATGGCCTGGAGCCGTCCAGTGAGCATAATTTCTGAGCAAGGATTTGAAATCCAGGTCTCCCACGTCCTCATCCAGCACTGTAACCACTAGACCACCCTTTTACCCCATCAGAGCTTTTAATTGTTTCTAATGTCTTCCGTGCGCCTTGGTGTTTAGTCATGCCGGCCACATGACCACGGAAACGTCTTCCGACAGCGCTGGCTCTTCGGCTTTGAAACGGACATGAGCACCGCGACCCTAGAGTCGGATTCGACCGGCTTTCGAGCAAGGGAGCCTTTACTAATGTCTTCTTCCTTTGCAAAGGTTCCTGGGGATTTCTTTTCTTTTTTTTGATTGTTATACACATTTCTCTGCATGCCATGAGGGTGCTGAAACCCTTGCTTAGGGTCCTGTCTCGGAACAGGGGGGGCAGCTTTGGGGTGGGAAATGCTTGGAGATTTTGGGGGTGGAGCCTGAGAAAGGCAGGGCTTGGGGAGGGGAGGGGCTTCAGTAGGTATGATGTCATAGAACCCACCTTCCAAAGCGGCCATTTCCTCCAAGGGATCTGTCACCTGGAGATCGGTTGCAATCCCAGGTGATCCCCAGCCACCATCTGGAGGTTAAAGATTGAAAACACGTTGTGCATACAAAATATACAAACTGTAGTACAGAATTTAATCAACTATACCCCGTGTGATTCAATAGCTATACAATTCTATTACATGAAACACCTAATTTCTATCTCTATTATCAGCCATAGGGTTCCCCTATGCAATATATGCCAGCTCACTCCAAAAAGTCTCTTGTTTAAGCTAAAATATACAAAACCTCAGTAATTTCTACAACAACAGGAAATTCTGAATTCACAACACATATAATACAACAAGTAAATTCAGCAGGAAAGTCCAATGCAGTACATTAGGACAGTTAACTCCAATTTTACAGGTGAAAATTCAACGTTAAGTTCAACAGGAGAATCCAATGCAGTGCATCAGGCAAGTTAACTCTGATTCTACTCTTGTTCCAGTCTTGATAAGATGACCTGGAGATTTCACAATCTTTCACCTGGGAACCTTCTGTATTCCTGAATTGGCTTTATGCTGGTAACATGATGTCCTCTTTATCCTTCGGCTTCTCTCCGTTGAATTCTGTAAATTTCACTTTTGGCTTTAATTTTTGGCTTAAAAGGTAATCTGGCAGCCCCTGTTTCCAACCATGCTTCTTTAGGAGCTGTACAAATTGATATTATTTCAGACAGGAAAGCCTCAAATTGCTGTTATTTCAGACAGGAAAGCCTGTGTTCTTCTCAGTCAGGTTCTCCACCTTACACAGGAAAGCCCTTAAGCTGCTCCTGCGCTTCCCAGCCGTGTGTGCCACACATCCTCATGCCTTCCACCTGGAGGCTGGCAACCCGAGTTTAGCCAGAGGGGCCAAAGGAGGCGGTGGCTGTCCACCTCTTGAAAGGGCCAAATTAAGACCCCCTGGATCTTACCAATTACTGCCCAGCCGTGGCAGAACAGCTCCAGAATTTCCTGGAGGACACCTTGGTGTTGGAACCATTTCAGTCCGGCTTTCACCCCAGCCACGGGACGGAAACGGTGCTCATCGCCCTCACGGGTGATCTCCGCAGGCAGCTGGATCGAGGCGGGTCAGCGCTGCTGATATTGCTCGATCTTACAGCAGCATTCAACTACGACCTACTGATTCACTGCCTCACCGACTTTGGAATGGGGGGGGGGGTAGCCTTGCAACGGTTCACCTCACTTCTCCACAGCCAGGGACAGAGGGTGGCACTGGGAGGGGCAGTGTCTCCACGGTACCCGCTGGGATGCGGGGTTCCCCGAGGGGCACTTCTCTCCCCGATGTCTTTTTAACATCTACACGTGCCCCCTCAGCCAACTAGTGCAGAGCTTTCGGCTGGGGTGTCACCAGTATGCGGATGACACCCAGCTATTCCTGTGGATGGGTGGCCAGCCTGATGCCATGCCCGTGAATTTACCTGAGGGGTTGGAGGCCGTGGGTGGATGGTTGAAACAGGATCGGCTGAAACTGAATCTGGGTAAGACGGCGGTTCTGTGGCTGGGTGGGTGACAGCCAGAGTTGGGTCGCCAACGCTGACTCTTGGTGGCGTGCCCTTATCGCAGTCGCCAATCATCAAGAGTCTGGGCATGACCTTGGATGCTGCCCTGTCTATGGGGGCCCAGGTTGCAAAGACTGCCAAGCTGGTGTTCTTCCAACTGCACCAGTTAGGTAACTGGCTCCCTACCTGTCTCTCCCCAACCTAGCCATGGTAATCCATGCAACAGTCACCTCCAGGATAGATTACTGTAATTCGCTGTACGTGGGGCCTGCCCTTGCTCCTGACCCGGAAGCTCCAACTGATCCAGAATATGGCTGCGCTGGTCCTTATGGGGACACCTCAGATGGCACATATCTAACCTGAGCTGTGCAAGCCGCACTGGCTCCCAGCGGAGCACCGGATCAGGTTCAAGGTCTTGGTTTTTGACCTTCAAGGCCCTTAGCAGTCAGGGACCCACATACCTTCGGGACTCCCTCTCTCAGTATGCCCCTGGAAGCAAGTTACACCCCAGGAATAAGAACTCTCTGGTGGTCCCCGGTTCAAGAGAGATTTGGCTGTCCTCAATTAGGGCCAGGGCCTTTTCGGCCTTGGGCCCTGCCTGGTAAAACTCTCTGCCGGAGAATATCCGTGCCCTGCGGGATTTACTACCTTTCTGCAGGGCATGCAAGGCATTTGCATTTGGTTCCACTGCGCATTTGGTTGAGTACAGCTATGGGACAGTATAATATCTGGCATTCTCTCACACACTCCACCCTCCACACACACACACACACCCGGCAACCTGTGGAAATTAAAATCTCTCTTCCGCCATCTTGGGGAGTATATTGTTTTATTTGCTGATAAGTTATAAATATTTTAACACTGTTTTTAACTTGAATTATTTATTGTACTTGCCCTGTTGTAAGCCATCCTGAGCCCGGCTTGCCAGGAAGAGTGGTCTAACAGATTTAATTTAATAAATAAATAAATAAATAAATAAATAAAATCCTGTTTTACTTCCATACACATGGGTACGGGCCACCATGTTTGGGAGCCCATGAAGATTGGCGGCTAATTTGAAATTCCCATAGCCACCACCACCACCAAATCTCCCTCTCCAGGATTCTAGAAGCATTAAGGAACTTGCTGGTTCCTGCTGTCTCTCTTTTTTTCTGACCGAACCCCCTCTCAACATTCCACTCTCCCGTTAATACTCAGTTCTAATCAGTCTGGTATTTTTCGTGGGTTTTGTTGTTGTTGTTGCTTTCAGTTAATTTATAATGTCATGTTTTCCGGTATACCTAAGGTGTCCCCAGGCAGGGAGAGATGCCTCTCTTGTCTCTGGGTAGCCTGGTTTAGAGATGTAGTGTTCAGAATTTTGAAGTCATGGAAAATAAACTTTCCCCCCATTTATCCAGGAAAAAAAACAGAAAGGGGGGGGGATGAAATGCATGCAATCGTTCTATCAAACCTAAACTAATTTCAGTGCATTTTTCCATTTTATAGGAGAACCGGGTTTGATTCCCCACTCCTCCACATGCACCTGCTGGATGATCTTGGGCAAGCCATAGTTCTGTCAGACCTGTTGTTGAAAGAGCAGTTTCTGTCAAGAGCTCTCTCAGCCCTACCTACCTCACAGGGTGTCTCTTGTGGGGAGGGGAAGGGAAAGGAGTTTGTAAACTGCTCCGAGACTCCAAGTGAAGGGCAGGATATAAATCCAATCTCTTCTTCTTCTTCTTCTTCTTTATTTTCCCTGGTCCTTCACATCTCCAGCCTGGTTCTGCAGCTGTTGTTGACTACAAAAGGACCGGGTAGTTTAGTGTTCCATGCAGTGATATTTCAAGGACCATGAGTCTGCTTTTTCCCCCCCTTTCAGGTCTGGAACCAAAATGGTAAAAACCCTTCAATAACATATGAATATACGCTTCTGAAGAGGCCACATTTGAAAAATGCCCAGCCTGTTTACTATACCTTCTCTGAATCAGATAGCGAAGAAAGCCATGAGTTTGATGGAGAAGAGCCTTTGGGATTTATTCAGCATAATGTAAGTTTCTTTGGGACACACTCCAAAGAAAAGATCCATTTTGAAAATCAGGTGTTGGAAAGGCAAGACTCAACAGAAGATCTAGACCTGAGCAAAATCCAGGAGACCAACGAAGTCTACGAACGGACAGAAGCCAACGCCTGCACGCCGGTGCTGAGGAACAAGCAACCCAAAGGTGAGGAGAGGGGAGTCAGGACTTCAGGCTGCTGTTGGCTTCCCCACTGCAGCTGTGGGGGGCCTGGTGGAGATCCTGGGAGAACCAGTCCACAGACATCCTTGGCCATTTTAGCAGGACTCTTGAGGAACAGTTTTCATCTTGATGGTGGGATGTTGCGTCTCAGTGGCATGACATTTGTCTCTGTTTTAAGCCACTATCTACTTGTTTTAATTTTTAAGGGATCCTTTGAAGTAATTATTTCTAATTTCAGGACTATGAACTTGCGAATGTTATCATTACAACTCAGATTAGAAGATGAAATTTTACTGTTGATCTAGTTAGATCTCATGGGGAGGGCGGGGTATAAATATAATTAAATAAATAGATAGACATGACATGGTTGGCATACAGGGCTGACCCAAACCAAAGCCTGTGACTGAATGTCCATGTGGTTCCCTACCCTTTTTTGTGATGAGTGTTGTTCTGTAAAATCTCAGCTAAAATGTAAATATTCAAAACCTTACCAATATAAAGTTGTTTTTAAAGCCTCAAACATGTGGCATAAACCCCCAGGAAGTGATCTTCTTGGTTATATTTTAGTTCTGTCTTCCCACCCCCAAGGCCAGGGCAGGGTTTGCTTTTATCCTTATGAAAGAGAGGTTAAGCTTAAAGGCCCAAGGTGAGCTTCATGGCAAAATAGGGATTTGAATCCAAGCCACCCTCTCAAATTCCCTGTGCCTTACTGACTCCCTGTGCTCCAGGCATGGCGAACTATTCCAGCGTGTCCACAGCAGGCACCTGCTTACAGCATAACTAGATATCAATTTTACGTATACTTCATTCTTGGAGTGAGCAAGGATCTGGGCCACTCTAAGCTATCCTGCGACCTGCGCTCAACCAAGGGATGCAGCAGATTTGCAGGAACAAGGCACTTTTTGTTAGAAGTTTGCTTTCAAGAAATGGAAGGCAACTGAATTTCCCCTCCTTCACTAAAGCAGTGCTGGTTTGAGAATAGTTGTGAGATGAAACCAGGGCCCGAAGAAGACAAAAAGCTCTCTTCCCCCTCCTCTTTCAGTTCCGTTGCCAGGAAAAGCAACAGATAAAAGCCTTCTCCAGTTTTTAGCTGCGTTTTTGTATAGCTGGAGGAAATTGTATCTTAAGTAAATAGGCAGTGTTTATGCCGGGCTCCACCCCAGACCCACCCAAGATGGCCTGGCTGCGGACTCTCTCCTGGGCAGCTCTACAGATTTGATTTCAAGAATGGGCAACTGTGCCTCAAATATGGCGAACCCTTATCGCAGAGGAGGAGGAGAAACCCAAAGGTGCAGCGTGAAGAGAACCCTGCAAGACTTTTCTTGCTTAGTAAAGGTAAAGGTTTCCCTGGCTTGAAAGCCAGTCAAATCCGACTCTAGGGGGTGGTGCTCATCTCCGTTTCCAAGCCAAAGAGCCAGCACTGTCCGGAGACGTTTCCGTGGTCATGTGGCTGGCATGACTAAACGCAGAGGCACATGGAATGCTGTTACCTTCCCACCGAAGCGGTACCTATTTATCTACTTGCAATTTCTTGCTTTTGAACTGCTAGGTTGGCAGGAGCTGGGGCCAGAGACAGGAGCTCACTCCGTCACGTGGCACTCGGGTCTTGAACTGCCAAACTACAGACCTTCCGCTCCGCAGCTCAGCGTCTTAACCTCTGAGCTGCCATGGCCCTATGCTCACCTAACTTTCCCTTTGCTTACCTAACTGCAAAGCTCAACAATAGGGCAATTGTCTTGTTACCTCGACTTATGTGTAAAGCCACCCGTGAAGGAACCGCAGATCAGAAGTAGTGAAAAGACTCCAGCTGAGATGGCTTCTGTCTCTCCCTCTCGCCTGCCCTGGCTCCTATGAAACCATTTGCCGTGAGGAGACAGAACACATCTCCAGAAAATTCTGTTGGACATTCCTTGAATGTCTGATTATTGGCTGAATGTGTGTGGACTGTATGAGATTTGATGTGCAGTGACATTTTCAGGATCTGCTCTACGACAGTATTTGACAGAGTGGACAAACCTTGTGTTTGAGAGTTGGTAGGTTTTGAGATTTTAGATGCCTGTCGAAATCAAAAGGATCAAAACATGTCAACAGGCATTCGGATTCTGAGGGGAAATGTTCCATTAAAATTCCAGTCTGAAATAATTACATCTTGAACATTGGTAGTGCCCCCGCCCACAGCAAAACGAGGCCCTTAAGCTCATAAAAACTAAATTAAGGGAAGTGGACCTCCGCAGTACATTGTGTAGAGCCCGGCGTACATGCTCGGGTCTAGCCCTTGGCCTTTCCTACTTATTGCTATACTCTCAAAAGTTCAGCACTTCGCAGAGCCTTCACACTGGCTAGACTGAATACGTTTCCGTCGAATGTAGTCTTGGGCCGCTTTCAGGGCATCCCGTTCTCTGAACGGCTATGCGACTGTAGCCTAGGTAGGGTGGAGACAATGGATCACATAGTGCTAGCTTGCCCCAACTGGAAGATGGAGAGGCAGAAGTATATTATACCTATCTTGATAAAAGAAAATCTCCCCTCCCTTCCCTGGTCAATTTCTGTTCTTTTATCTGACAGAGCTGATTCAGTCACCAAAGCAGTGGCCATGTTTTTGGCCCTGGTGGCAAAAAAAGGGGAACAAGGTGGGGAAAGTTCAAACTGTTCTGATTTGATGTAGCGGGTTCCAGTTGGAAGAATTATCTCATGTGGTTTGACGATTTTAGCCAGTGTAACACACTCATATTGGGATAACGTACCCTATTGTCCATGTATGAGCTTTTTAAATAGTGTTGATGTTTTACTTGTTGTTTTTATTGCATAAATGTGTGTACATGTGCTTAAGACTACTGGTCATGCAAGCCAAAAAATATATATATAAAATTACATCTAAATTTTGTCATTTAAAAAAATCACACAATTTGAGATCTCTCATTTCCCCCAATAATTTTCTCCTTCCCCCTCTTCATTCTTCATCCCAGATTCAAACACAACCAAGGCCGGTTACATGGCAGAAAGGGGTGGAAGGGAATTCGATGCTCAGCTTCTTTCCAAAGAATTCCTTTCAGAAAACGCCATCACTCACAAGCTTCTGGACAAGACATCGGACTCAAAAGAGCTGGCCTGGAACAAGACGGCGAACAGCATCCTTTCTCCAAGGGATCCTGTTAACTCTGTTGGACCTCACCTCCTGGACAGCCTTTATATCGATTACGATGACCATGAAGAGGTGGGGCCATACCCCGTCAATGGCACTTTCTTGGAACTGAGCAGTGACAAAGCCATTAACACATCTTCTGAGACACCGTTTTCCAACGCAACCGTTTCTGCCGCTAGCCCTTCAGGGAACAGGACTCACAAAGCCAGGTAAGAGGCATGGCTTGGGCCATTCCTTTTCAATTGTGACCTTACATTGGTATTGGTGGGGTGGGCAGAATGTTACAGGAAAAGGTCTCTCAAAGGTAAGTTGGATGTGTTGTTCCAAACGGCATGCATTTCACAGGAAAATTTCAAGTATTTTGGAGTGGCAAAAAAAAATTACGTAGGCCCTTTAAAATAGGGATATTAACAAGGCTGTTTACAGGCTTTGCCCAGGCTGGTCTCAGTGCCCCAGCTGATGTGTATTTACTTGGAAGTAAATCCCACTTTGTTCAATGGAAATGACTTCACAGGAAGGGAGCACTGGAACACAGTCTCATGAGCTGCCTACTGGATACCACTAGTTTAAGGAAAGCAACCCCCCCCCAAAAAAAAACACCCCACAACACCAGTGGAAGGGACACTGCTGAGTATTTTTGGAGCTGTGAATGGAAATATGCTCTTTTTCTGATGTAGATGCTTCATATAAAACCTAGCAACTGAACATCATACTAAGAGAAAAATCATCAAAACTCTGCTTGAAGAAAAGTTGAATTTGGCAACCTGAAAACTGGAGAGGGCCCGTGCCTTAGCGGCAGCGCACATACATGCATGTAGAAGTGTAAATGCAGGCATCTTCACTTCCAGGAATCTCCGGCAGCTGATTCTGGGCCTGAGATATTGGAGAGGTTCTGCCGGTTACAGTAGGCAGCACTGGGCTTGCTGGTCCGGTCTGACTGGCAATAAGAAAGCTGCTTCTGTTCTGTTCCCTGCATGGCTCCTCGTGCTCAGAGGGGCTGTGGCTCACCAGTACAGTGCCTGACACTGCTAGCAAAAGGAGAGCAGATGAGTAAGGTGGACCAAGGGTCCAACTCAGAATACAGCAGTCTCAAATGTTCATGAATGAAGGAATTTGCATACATTGTTTTCATTTGCCTGGTTCTGTTTCAGATAGTCAAATGGCACAAGGAAACAGGCAGCCTCAGGCTCACTGATGGGAACAGCAGATGTGTGGGGCCCTATCTCAGACTGGGGCTGTGGCAGAGATGGAAATGTGGTCCCTTAATTTCCCGGGTCCCTTCCCCCAGTGTTATTAGCCTTGGAAAGGGAAAAGAAAAGGTATTGCCTTTCCCCTGTCTTTCCCCCTGAGCCAGTAGTGCATGGTAGTGCTCATTTTTAGATTAAATGTACAAGAGAAAAAGTTTACAAGTTCCCCCCCTCACTGTGCTCCTGCCCTGAATTGAGGCTGCCCACCATCAAGATGAAAACTGTTGCTCCAAAGTCCTCCTAAATAGCCAAGGATGCCTGTTGACTGGCTCTCCCAGGGTTTCTACCAGGCCCCACTGTTGCAATGGGAAAGCCAGGACCGGCTTGAAGTCCTGAGTTTCCTTACCTGTGGGCTGCTTGTTCTTCAATGCCCAACCTCAGACTGGAGGATGAAGGGGGGGGGGGTTGAATCTTTCCATGGGTTTTTCTCCATCAGTAGATACCCAGTGCAGACAGAGGCTAGTTAGTTTTGATTATATGTACCTTTTGTTGGGCATCAGGGACAGCTGAGGACCCTGCTGGTTTACTGTTGACCTAGTGTGCCAGCAGGGTCCCTGACTGAACTGGCAGAGGTGCTATCTGATTTGGTGCTGAGGACCTCAAAGAAGATTGTCCTTGGGGATTTTAACATACATGCTGAGGCTGTCTTGTTGGGTCAAGCTCAGGACTTCATGGCCACCATGACAACCATGGATCTGTTTCAGGTTGTTGTGAGGCCAGGGCATGAAAAAGGACATGCACTGGACCTGCATTTCTGTACTGAGGGACTTGCTGATGATCTGGTTAGAGGGTTGGCAGTTTGAACCTTGCCATGGTCAGATCTAGGGATGGGCATGAACCGAACCATAAAGCAAAATTCTTGATGAATTTTGCGTGACAGATTCACTGTCACAAACTTCCACAAACTTTCAGAGTGGTTCATGGATGGAGCAGAAGGTGGTGGGTTAAAGGGGCTCCCGAGTCCCTTTCAACCCCTGCTTTCTGCTCCCTGCCAAAGCCACAAAAAGAACAACTGAGCAGCGGGGAGGTGCTCCCCACTGGTCAGCTGTTTGGGGCTGTCTTCTGCAATCCATTTAAACTTTAAAAGGACTGCAAAATGCAGTACGAAAGATGGCAGTGTGACGGGGAGGTGCAAATTGGAGCGAAAGGAAAACAACTAGAGTGACACTGGCGGGGGACTTGAGATGAATCAGAGAGAGTATTCCATGGAGCCCATTTACAGGCCTGTGAGGAAGTAGTGATGGAGGCAAAAGAGGCTTTCTTCTATTTATTATTTATTTATATTTATTCAGGTATTTCTACCCCGCCCTACCCCGCGAGCGGGCTCAGGGCGGCTTACAAAGGCATAAGCCCATACATAAAATTTATAAAATCCGATAAAATCACAAATCACAACCAACATACTATTAATAATAATAAAGTGCTTTAAATTTCAAGATGGTCTGCAGTTGGCACCTGCAGGGAATTGCCCCTGCAGACTTTAATCATGATGGAATCATCCTGGTAATATAGTCCAAGCTAAACGGCTGGTCTTGCTGTCATATAGATGGCGCCGGGCTATCAAGGACACTCCAACTTGGTGGTCTTTCCCTCGTTGGTGATGGTGGAAGTGGCGGCCCCTACATAAAAGCCTGGTGGAAGAGCTCCGTCTTGCAGGCCCTGCGGAATTGCAAAAGATCCCGCAGGGCCCTGATCTCCTCCGGGAGCTCATTCCACCAGGTAGGGGCCGCCACTGAGAAGGATCTTGCCCTTGTCGCGGCATAGCGTATCTCTCGGGGGCCCGGAACCACTAAGCGACTCTGGGTCCCCGACCGAAGTGCTCTTGGGGGTGTATACGGGGAAAGGCGGTCCCTTAGGTAGGTCGGACCCCGGCCATATAGGGCTTTAAAGGTAAGCACCAGCACTTTGAAGCGGATTCGGTATGCTATAGGCAGCCAGTGCAGCGCCTTCAACCCAGGCTTGATGTGCTGAATTCTGTGCCTGAATTGTGTCAGTGGAATCTCATTGAGCTCAGCTGTTTAAAAGAGATTGTGGCTTGAATACTCCTAAATCCATCCCTGTCAATGATGTTAATTTAGCCTCTAGCTATGATGGTTTTTCTAGGTTCTTTGGTGAGAAAATCTCTCCAGTTTACCTTTTCCATGACAGGTGATAGAGCCTGCGGTAGTGGAGCAGCTCCTGAACTTCCTGGATGGCATATCTGCCCTTGACCCATTTCAGTCAGGTTTTAGTCCTCGGTTTGGAACCAAGATGGCTTTAGTGGCACTTCTCGGCAATCTTGGTTTAAAGTTGGTCAGGAACAGTCACCCCTGGTGATAGATCTGTCTATGGCCCTTGACACTGTTGACCCCTACATTCTTATCCATCAGTTGGAATATGGGGTTGGTGTTAAAGGCAGTAGACCTTTGGTGGCTTCAGTCTTTTCTGTTTGATTGGATACTGTTGTGTCCGCTGGCCGCCACCAGGGGCCAGCGAGTACCCAGGGCTTGACCCTGGGTGGACAATGGGAACTGGTCTTTTGGTTTCTCCAACGGGGAGCCAATAGAAACGGGGAGGGAAGTTCGAACCTCCCAATGGGATCCAGGGCTGTCCCCTGGATATGTATATAGTTGGCCTCCTGGCCGTTTGTCTTTGTCTTAGTTGTGTAAGAGTCAAGCGTGCACCATGTTATGGGAGCTGAGTGGGCCTAGCCACGCGGTCAACCCACTACACAATAGATACAAAGAGTTTCCACTGGAGGAGCAGAATCAACTGGGTGGGCTTCGTCCTGTGGAGTGCCACCAGGTTCTACTCTTTCACCCACGCTGTTTAATATGTAGGTATGGGCCATTGAATGAGATTGTCCAGCGCTTTGGAGTTCAGTGTCATCCACCTCCGTATTTTGTTAAAACAGAGGTAATGTTGCTCCAGAAGGCTGATGTTTTAGAGGAATTGTCCTTGATGGGGGTGGAGATGGACTTTGCAAACAGGGGGACTTTTGCAGAGCAGTTTAAAATCTTGTAGGTGCTATTTGAAAAGCAATGTTGGTGCAGTGGCCAAGAGCTCCTTCTGTCAGACAGTGGCAACTGGTTTGTCAACTCTCTCTTTTCTTAGACTCCGCCCATCTGGCCACATTGATCCTTACTCCTGTAACTTGGTGGCTGGATTCCAGTAACGCACTCCATGTGGAAGACAACCCTGAAGACAAACCTGAAACGGCAGTCGGGCCAGAATGCAGCAGTGCAAATATTATAATAAATAATCTTAGCAGCCCAAGAAGTAATAATAATGCTTTTTGTTTTGAGTTGAAATTTCAGTCAGATTCTGTGGTTCCAAAGAGATGGGATGCTGAAAACTGTAATTCCCTGCCATGTTCTTCTCCGGTTCCTTGTAATGCAATGACTATGTAGTATGAGGTTATCACGTTGCTGCCAGTAGAGCACAGGAAGGGAGATTCTCTATGTTGTGACCTCATGCTACACAGTAAGTGCTGCTGGGCATTACAGGAGATCAGGAAAGAATATGACCCAGAGATGCTATTTTTGACAGCATCTCCAGTAATATGCAAGTTCTGCCTTAAGATACTTGGAAAGGATGCTGAATGCTGAGGGCAAAGGTTCTGCGGATATCCGATAGTTGCTAAGCAGCTGCCAAGTGCTGTTCCCATCATCTCTTTCCCAGGAGTTGCAAAAGGTTGCTTGCCTGGGGTGGAATTATAGAGTTGGCAATACTGAGGCATCTGTAATAACCATTAGCTCAGTTATTTTAACGGCAGACCTGTTAGGTAGGCCAGAATTATACTTAAGACAGGCAATGCACTGAATGCCACTTTGTTTCTAGGTTCAGTGCAAGGTACCAGTTCCCTTTGCAACTGGAGATGATCAAACCTATATACACCCTACATGTGCATATAAGTTAGGAGCCAGTTTGGTGTAGTGGTTAAGTGCACGGACTCTAATCTGGGAGAACCGGGTTTGATTCCCGACTCCTCCACTTGCACCAGGCTGGATGACCTTGGGCAAGCCGTAGTCATGTCAGAGCTGTTCTTGAAAAAGAGCACTTTCTGCCAGAGCTCTCTCAGCACCCACCTACCTCACAGGGTGTCTGCTGTGGGGAGGGGAAGGGGAAGGAGTTTGTAAGCTGCTCTGAGACTCCTTTGGGTAGTGAAGGGCGGGGTATAAATCCAATCTCCTCCTCCTCCTCTTCTTCTTCTGCTTCTTCTTCATGTGAGCTCAGATCCTCTCAGGAGTCAGTATTTGTCAATATTGGCAAAGTCTGGGTGGGTTTTCTCAGCTGTGAGGAGGAAGAGATACTGCTTCCTTGATTAACTTCTTGTGGTTCAAGCAAAACTATCTAGTTTCACAAGGCTTTTAGTGGTTATAGTGATGTTGTGTTTTTATTCTATTAAATATTGTGATTGTTTTAAGTGGTTTTAAGTTGCCCTGAGATCTGGAAGGGAGAAGAATAAATGATTCCAAAAGCAGCGGCCTCTCCTCAGAGATGGGGGATCTGTGCATGGGATGTGAAGCGGACCCTAATTGGTTTTTGCCGGTCATGTTTACAACTTTTTGTATCATTTCAAAAACCTGTTTGCCTAGAAGCAGCAAAAATCTCTGCACACTTGTGGGAAATGAGGCCTCTCTGAAATGCCTTCTGAGAATGTCTGTCTTCAGCTTTCTTATTCTCCTGCTGTAGATCAGAGGCTGCCGGCTAAACTTTGCATTATGGTTTTTAAGGTGTTGTGTTTGGGCTCCCTGACTTTGATTCAGATGGTCCTGTGACTGGTGTGATGGAGCTCGTTTCCCAAGTTGCAGGGGCCCCATTCAGATCATGACCATGGCATATAGGGGGGAGGTAGAATTTCCAAACCTGGGGTGTGGAGCCTGAGGTAAGCAGGGTTTTGGAAGGGGAGGGGCCTCAGCAGGCTCCAATGCCACAGAGTCCACCCTCCAAAGTAACCAGCCATTCCCTCCAGGGCAACTGATCCCTGTAATCTGGAGATCAGTGGTAATTCTGGGAGACCTCCAACCATGACCACCTGGAGGTTGACCACCCTACATGGGGGTGGGGAGAAGGGCTTCAGCCTTCTCCCCCGTGTCCTTAGAGATGCTGTTTGCCCCACGGTGGGGGGGGGGGCTGCAGGTGTTCTGATGTGCTCTGTGCAGTCTGGCCCTCGGACTGAGAGTGGAGACATGCAAGACAGCCTTGGTTTCGGTGTGTGTGTGTGTGTCTGCATTTGGCTATTAGCTGTTCAAATCCTAAACCAAAAATATCCTCATCTTTAATTATTAATACAAATGCAAAAAACAAAATTTCAGTAATATTTGCAAGTGTGCTGATCTGGCTGTTGTCCTGACACCTAGTTGTCTGACCTGGAGTTCAAGACCGGGGGTGGGGTGGGGGAAGCAAGGTATGTAACTAACAGAGATGCTTTCCAGGCATTAGAGTCCTACACAGTTCTTGTCAGCAAAGGAGACTCTGCTAATTGGCCTGTCTTCCCCAGGTGCTGTTTACACCTGTTGCTGGCTTGGAAGTTGGATTTTTGATTTGATTCTATGCAAGCTCAGTGACTCCTGTCTGCTGGGATTGCTAAGCATAGAAGGAAATATTATGCAGACACATGCTGCCGGTCTGCTGGCAGGCAGTGCTGGTGATAGAGGCACATACCACATTCCTTCCTGCCTGTCAATTGGCTGTACTGCTGCTAGCCAGATGGAGGGAAATGGCTTCCTTGAATACATGGGCATGCCAGCAAGAAGGGCTGAAAACTGGGAGACGAAACGGAGACCGCCACCGCACTTGCACTGTTCTGGCAGCCAGGCAGCATCTGCTGGGGCATCTTAATGTGCCACCTTAATTTCTCAGGGAGAAACAGGCAGGCAACAGCCAAACCAGATGAGACCCGAGAGAAAGTGCAGTCATGTTGCAGCTAACTTATGGCGACCCCGATGGGGTTTTCAAGGCCAGAGATGTTCAGAGGTGGCTTGCCATGGCCTGCCTTTGTGTAGCAACCCTGGACTTCCTTGGTGGTCTCTCCTCCAATGACTGATTGGGGCTGACTCCGTTTAGCTCCTCAGATCTGAGGAGACGGGGCTAGGCGGGGCCACCCAGGTCAAGGTTACAGCATCTTTTAGAGCTCCTTTCAAAGAGCTGTGGGGGATGACAGTGGTGGAGGGTGAACTTTCTGATCTGCACTATTTCCCTAATATCAAGTATCCCCCCCCCTACTGTTAGCTCCCCAGTATGGGGGAAAAGACAGACTTCCCAGATAAAGGAGATTGTGGCACCTTTTTTTCCTCAGTTCAGTTACCTTTATTGGCATTAACATTAGAAAAAAATAATACACAAAAGAGAAAACATAGGAACATATGCCAACCAAAAAACCATTCTAGAATAGTCTAAAATCCACGTAAACTAAACTCTCAATGTCATATCTCCCGAGCACAAGTTTTGCATGACAGTACTGTACTACATATAAAAAGAGCAGCCTGAAAGAACTCTGCCACAGAAATGGTTATATTTTCATCATCGCTGTTTAGTAGATATGTGTGAGTCAGGAAGTTCTATGATACCACCAAGTTGTGACGATAAAACGCAGTGGCGAATATTGGCACAGTAATGACATTCCAATATTGAACCGCTTACGCAGGGGCATAGTCTATTAACAAAAGGGATACCATTAATTCCATCGCTGAGGGGATGAGCATTGAACTTGGCAAGTGAAAAGGTTCTACGTAAAGCTGGAGTCTGAAGTTGTAAAGATAGCTAGCAGGATGACCCGCAATGGGCAATATCCCATGACCTAGGGAAGAGCATGTCTTATTGGCTACGTTGTGATTTCTGAGCAGCTTTTTCTCCAAGGCAACCTAGTTTTGGCATCAGAGACAGACTGGGGGGGAAAGGCTTGAAGTCCAAGAATGCAGCGAAGGGAAGCGCATGAGCAGGTGGGGTTTAGGGTGGGTCTCCTCCCTGATGTGCTCCCCTTTTGTTTAAAAATAACCCCATTCAAAACAACTATTTATTTATTTATTTATTTATTTGGATTTCTATCCCGCCCTCCCCGAAGGCTCAGGGCGGCTAACAGGGCACAATGCCAGGTAATAACAATGAAACAATGTAAAATGTTACATTACAACAGACAATTAATAAACAAGTAAATAAACATCATAAAAACATTTACGGTGCTCCTCTATTCAGTTCCAGATGTTAATATTTTAAGATTTTAAGACCAAGATGGTGTTCTCAGTGGCATAGCTAGACAACCACAGCAGCGCAAATCTCACTGCCCTGCCGTCCCCTAATCACGTCCCGTTCCCCCCAATGATGCCCGCACCAGCGGTAGCAATATGCGGAAATCATAGGGCGTTGATGGAACAATGATGGTGAAACAATGATGGTGGCGGCTCCTATTCAAAAGCCTGGTGGAAGAGCTCGGTCTTACAGGCCCTGCGGAACTGTACTAGGTCCCGCAGAGCCCGGATCTCCCCTGGGAGCTCATTCCACCAGATAGGAGCTGCCACCGAAAACGCCCTAGCCCTGGTCATCGCAAATTTGGTGGGCCTGGGGCCTGGAACGTCCAGGAGATTTTGATTCCCCGACCGTAGTGCCCTTGGGGGAACATGTGGGGAAAGGCGGTCCCTTAGGTAGGCTGGTCCCTGGCCATATAGGGCTTTAAAGGTAAGAACCAGCACTTTGAAGCGAATCCGGTACGCTATTGGCAACCAGTGCAGCGCTTTCAGAAGAGGCCAGATGTGATCTCGTCTAGGAAGACCCATCAACAGCCTGGCTGCAGCATTCTGCACTAGTTGCAGCTTCCGAATTTGCAACAAAGGCAGCCCCATGCAGAGAGCGTTACAGTAGTTTAGCCTCGAGGTGACTGTCGCATGGATCACTGTGGCCAGGTCATCACGGTCGAGGAAAAGGACCAGCTGATGATGGTAAAAGACCGACTTGGCAGTGGCTGCTACCTGGGCCTCCATCGTTAACGAGGAGTACAGGAGCACACCCAAACCTCCGACGCTGGCACTAATGCCGCCCCGTCGAAGGTCGGGAGAGGGAGCCCTAACCCCGGACCGATCCGACTCAGACCCAGGACCTCCGTCATTGCCGGGTTTAATTTCAGCCGACTCAGTCTGAGCCACCCAGCATCTTTCCAATGACTGCCCAGAGAGAGCAGTAGCCGAACAGCTCCAGAGCTTCCTGGATGACACATCGGCATGTGACCCTTTCCAGTCTCGTTTCCACCCCAGCTGCGGGATGGAGATGGTGCTGGTCGCCCTGCAGACAGCTGGACTGAGGTGAGTCAGCGCTGCTGTTGTTACTTGATCTCACAGCAGTGCTCGACGTGGTCGATTACGATCTCATGACCCACCACCTAACTGACATGGGAGTCTGTGGGGTAGCCCTGAAATGGCTTTTGTCATTTCTCCTTGGTCAGGGACAGAGGGTGACTTGGGGAGAGAGTGTGTCAACTAGGCACCCCTTAACATGGGGGGGGGTGCCTCAGGGGGCAATCCTCTCCCCAAGGCTGTTTAATATCCATGTGTGCCCCCTCGCACAGCTGGTATGGAGTTTCAGGCTGGGGTGCCATAAATATGCTGATGACACCCAGGTATACCAGTTAGTGGACAGCTTCCCAGATACTTCCCCAGAAAAGTTGGCCATGGGTTTGGAGGCCGTGGTGGGATGGCTTAAAAAGAGGTTTATAAGATTATGCATGGGAAAGAGCAGGTAGAGAAAGAGGTACTTTTCTCCCTTTCTCACAATACAAGAACTTGTGGGCACTCCATGAAACTGCAGAGCGGTCGGGTTAGAACGGATAAAAGGAAGTACTTCTTCACCCAAAGAGTGATTAACACTTAGAATTCACTGCCACAGGAAGTGGTGGTGGCTACAAGCATGGACGGCGTCAAAAGGGAATTAGATAAGCGTATGGAGCAGAGGTCCATCAGTGGCTATTAGCCACAAGGTATAGATAGGGGCTCTGGGGCAAGTGATGCTCTGTCATCTTGGTGCTTGGGGGGGGGCAACATTGGGAGGGCTTCTAATGTCCTGGCCCCACTGCTGGACCTCCTGAGGGCACCTGGTATTTCTGGCCACTGTGTGATACAGAGTGTTTGGACTGGATGGGCCTTTGGCCTGATCCAACACTGGCATCTCTTATGTTCTTATGTTCTTAAGAGCCAACTGAGAGTGAACCCAACAAAGATGGAGGTTCTGTGGCGGGGAGGGGACAGGATTGGGACACAGTCTTCCCACCCTTGACAGGGCACCACTGACACTGGTGCAAACTGTCAGGAGTTTGAGCGTGGTCCTGGATACCTCCTTATCTATGGAGGCCCAGGTCACGGACGTTGCCAAGCTGCCGTTTTTTCATCTATGCCAAGCACAGCAACTGACCCCTTTCTTGTCACGCCTGACCTAGCCACAGTAATCCATGCAATGGTCCCCTCCAGGTTAGACTACTGTAACTTGCTCTATGCTGGCCTACCCTTATGCTACCAAGTACTTACTGCGAATTGGTGGGGAACACATAGTTCTTGGTGGGAGCATTCCCACGGGGAAAACACACACGCTGCACTATGCCGTCGCCCAGACGTGATGTAGGCACATAGCCGGACAACGCTCTAGCAGTGGGGCTGAAAACTCGATGGTACCATCGAGTTTTCAGCCCCATTGCCAGAGTGTCGCCCGGCTATGTGCCCAGCGTGCTGACATCACATCTGGGCGACAGCATAGTGCGACACGGGTGTGTTACAGGCAGGAATGTTCCAGCGGGAAAGCACGTGTCCCCCGCCAATTCGTGGTAGCTACTTGGTAACCCTACCTACCCTTGAGACTGACCTGGAAACTCCAGCTGATCCAGAATGCAGTGGCGCAGGTCCTGATGGCACATATTCACCCTGTGCTGTGCCAGCTGCACTGGCTTCCAGTGGAGTACTGAGTCAGGTTCAAGGTCTTGGTATTGACTTTAAGGCCTTGAGCGGTCTGTGACCCATGTACCTTCAGGACCCCCTCCTCTGGTATGTCCCCTGAAGAGCGTTACGCTCTGCTGAGAACAATGTCCTGGTGATCCCCAGCCCTAAAGACATCCAGCTGTCATTGAGCAGAGCCAGGGCCTTCTCAGGAGGAACTCTCTGCCAAATAACATCAGGGCTCTGTGGGACTTAATGCAATTCCACAGGGCCTGCAAAGCCTCCACCAGGCTTTTGGTTGAAGGCGGTGACGGGCGCTATCATGGCTGGCACACTCCTCTCCCCCCCCTTTCTCTCCCTCCCCCCTCCTTATCTGGCATGTGAGGCGGTCCAGAACTGCTCCAGAACTGGTTAAAATTAATACCATCTTAGGGTTGCTATATCCTGAAACCTTACCGGCGGGGGAGGCTCCGTCCTGGTCGGGAGCCGGATGTGTGTGCGCGCAAAGCTTGTGCGCGGCCGCGCCGTCACCAGAAGTGACGTCAGACGTTGCTGACGTTGGGGGCGTGGCCGAGCTCGTCGGGGGGGAAACATATGGTTTCCCCCCTCGACGAGCTCAGCCACGCCCCAAACATCAGCAACGTGGCTGTGTCACCTCTGGTGACGCAGCTTCGGGAGCGGGGTTCCCCCCGGGCCCCGATTCCGCCGGGGCGGAACTAGGGGCTCTGAAGCGGGGGATTCCCCGCCCCCCCGGGTCATTTGGCAACCCTATACCATCTGGGGATTAATAAGTCTGCAATGTTATATTTATTGTATTTTAGCTAGTAGTCATGATGCATTTCTGTATTCTTTTATTGATGTAAATCACCCAGAGCCCTGTGTATTCAGGGATTAGGTGTGAATGGGTGGACTCATACATAAGAATCCAGATTCAGGTGGGTTGCAGCAGAAAAAAGTTTGAGACCAGGGGCACCTTTCAGATCAACAACGTTTTATTCAAGATATAGGCTTTCGCGTTCATGCACAAGGCGTGCATGCACGCAAAAGCCTATACCCTGAATAAAACATTCTTGGTCTGAAAGGTGCCTCTGCTCTCAAACATAAGAATCTATTTATTATATATTATGTATGCCACCACAGGACTTATACAAAATGCCTATACATATGAGTCAGACCAGACCAGAATGGTCTGCTGTGACTGATAGCACGGCCTCAGGTAGAAGTCTGTCATATCACCTACTACCTGATCCTTTTAACTGGAGATGCCGGAGACTGAAACTGGGACCTTCTGCATGCCAAGCTGATGCTCTGCCACTGAGCCACACCCCCAACCAGCCTCCTTTCTTGGGTTGCCAAATATGTATCCCTGTCCACCTTGTGCAAATTTAGATTTCCTGCAAAATAGGGGCATTTCGCCCCCCCCTTTCTCTGCCTGGAATTTGGTAGGGAGCATCTCTTGGGTGAAGGATACAAAGCAAAAACTTAAAGCTGGAAGTCCCCCCCCCGCCAATGGAAACCAATACAATGAAGAAAACAAGCATGTTTAGTGAGTTGGTGGTTGCAGAGGTCATTTCGGAGGGGATCGCGGGGGATCGCAGTTCCCCTGGGTGAGTTACGGGGGGTGGGGCACACAACGAAGCCCCGCCCCCTGCTTCCAGCCGCCCCGCTTCCGGCCCTCATTCAGCCAGGAGGAGGCCGGAGAAGAGGGAGGGTAAGTTGCTTCCTCCCTGCCTCTCCCCACCCCTGCCTGCCTGGGGCCAGGGAGGGCCTTCGCGGGGCTTGACACACTTCCGGTGATGTCAGGGGGTGTGGCATATGCTAATGAGTTATGCTAATGAGTCCCCCTAGCTCTTTTTCTACGAAACGACCCCTGGGTGGTTGGCTGAGGCGGCAGGTGACCAGTGCAAGTGTGTGGTCTTAGCTAACAGCTACAGATCTCTCACACATTTGGGGAGAGCCTTACCCTGTTGATTCTGATCCAACATCTGGGCAGTCAGATACAGATTTCCCCCCTCCCCTGGAAAATGGTTCCAAAAGATGTAGCCACACAATTCACTTGAAATGTTGGGGGCTCCCAGATTGTCCTGCTTCCCAGCCAGAGAGCTTCATCACAGGCTTGGTGACTTGAACTTCCAAATATAGACTGTGGGTTGCAAGCAAGTGCCTTTGTGTGCCAGGAAAGGCAAGGCTGTGCCCTTGTTCACCCCTGGTGCATTGCGCCACCAGCCTGGGTGACAGCGAGTGGATGGTGGAGATAAGAGGGTGTAATTTATAGCAGACAAGGTTGTTAGGAGACAGTGTAAGGTGAGCTGTCAGCTGACAAAAGAGCAGTGCGGAACAGACAGCGCCAGCACTGCCAGCCGGCCGCTGAGCAAGGAAAGTGTGGCAAGGCGCTTGTGTGGGAGGGAGGAGAGGGGGTGAAAGGAAGAGTGTATGAGAAGCCTCAGTTGGAGATAAGGTCGCCAACTTGTTTTTCTGGGTCTTTTCCTGTGCCTTTAAGCCTGAACCCAGATTCCGTCCTAGGAAAAACCTTAGCTGTGGACTGCCCACAGCTAAAGCTTTTCGGAGGATGCTGGTAAAGCTGGTAGAAAAGCTTCACCCAACTTGTTTTTCTGGGTCTTTTCCTGTGTCTTTAAGCTACTTATTTTTTTCTGCACATAAATCTTTACATTCACAAGAGCAGGGCCAATGGAAAAAGGTGGCAAAAGCGTCAGCTCCTTGCTGTATTCTTGCCCCAGACCCCTTTGAGGTTATGGGGATCCTGGTGAGCTACTTTACAGGACTGGTGTGCAGGCAAGCTTCCGAAAGGAGTTAAAGCACTTCTCACATCAATCACTGCTGTGTTTTTTCGATGCAACCGATACAGAAGTAAAGCAAGTGAAACTTTTTGGGGACATAAGGTGAGGAGAAAGACTAAATTCGTTCATAGAAGGCTGCTGCTAGGCAGAGTATTAGAGCCATTTGAAAAGGTGGCAACCCCAGGGAGAGACTGCAAAAGCAAGGAATATCTCTGCTAATATATTTTTCCTGGCAGGATCCTGTGCTTCTAAATACACGTATATAATAAAATGGTGCTGGCACAGGCAATTAGTCAACAGACCTGGAGTGATCAGTGCAACCAGAAAGGAAAGAAGATGAGTGTAATGACCGTCTGCTGGGCTGCAAGTGGAGTTCTGTCCACCACAAGATGACACCATGTCTAGCCTACCTCAGACACCATGGTTGTGACATCATTACCTATAAATGCCGCTCTTTCTTTTGGAACAAGACACAACACTGTTGAAGACATCTGCTTGCTTTTGAGATGCTGTCTGACCACTAGTCCATCTAGACCAGGATAGTCTCTAGTCCCAAATGACAGCAGCTTTCCGAGGCAGAGACCTGCTACCCAAGACTCTTTCAAGGGCAGGACTGAGCATTGAACCTGCTTGAAGCAAAGCCAGGCCTGCTTTGCAAAAGAAAGCCTCGTGGAAGTGCCATCCTACAGACATGAAGGTCTCAAGGCCAGAACAGACTCCTGGGAGGGCGCACTCCACAGAAGAACTTGACCCAATAATTCCTCCATCAGGTTTGGAATTCCAGGTCACATGAAGTTCCCCAAAACCTTTCTTCTGGAAGGTCTATGATCCCGTTTAAAAGCAGATTTGTATCAGGGCCACACTGGGGGGGGGGGATTTAACCCTCCAGCCACCTCTGCTTACAAGCCCTGGAAAGAGAAAAAAGTCCGACATTCTTTCTTCACTTGTCTTTTTTCTGTTCCAGGATGCATGCTGTAATCCACCAGTCAATGACTAGGCAGTGCTGCTCTGTCATTATATCATTTGGTAAATAACCCCACAGAGCAAGTTTGATTTATATTTTGAGGCTTTTTTTAGTTCTAAGATGCCCTTGTCTGAAGGAAGGAAGGAAGGAAGGAAGGAAGGAAGAAATAAGGAGGGCCTTTGCTTTGACCAAAGACTGGCAATTTAGCTTTCATTTCCTTCAGTACTGGAAAGTCACATAGTCTTAGGTTTTGATACAAAGCAAGTGTGTTTGGATTTGATCATTATTAAGCAGTGCAGGACTGAACACTGAGAACTCTGTAGTGGGTTAGCTGCCTTATGAATGATATCTCTGCGCTGGAAAAGCACATGTTTAAAAGGAAAGCATTAAAAGGGGGGGGAATACTCCACAGTGTCCCTTGAACAGTGTCCCTTGAACATTTTCCTGTGAAAAAACCAAATAAGGGTCCTTTTTCTTAAGAATGTATGAACAGGGCAATGCCAGAGCTTCTGCTGTCCAGAAATGATCACAAGCAAGATGATTTGGCAATCCAGAGACAGCTTCTCAGTGTTATATTTGATGTCCATCCTAAAGCAAGACAGCCCTTCTGAATGTTTTTAAAGTGAGCTATGAGTGTAGTTTGGAATGTTTGCTTACTGTAAAGGTGCAGTATACTCTGTTGCTCTTACAATGTTGATGGGATTTACCTGTGTGATGATGTAATTCTAAGTGCTGCTTCTTAAAACAACAACACCCAAACTTGCTGACATATTACTCCCAGGCAATCCATATTTTGCTTGAATTCTGCAGCCAGCACACTGAACATACTTCCCATAATTTCTCTTATTTTGCACAGGCTATTCTGAAATTTTTACAATTTATTTTGGGTTTGGTGAACCTGGGGAGGGGCCAGGAGCTACCCCAATGTCAAGACTCTGCCTCCTCGCCCTTGGAAATCTCTTTCTCTTGCCTCTCCGTCTTCTGGGATTTTGATGCACATCTTTTAAACCCACATCTTCACATTCTATGGAGTTGGAAACCTGCTTTTAAATAAAAGAACACACAGAGAGAATATTTAGATTCTGAGGACAGTTCCAAAATCAGTGTTTTAATTCTGTGATCATGCAGAATATATAGACAATGAAGGAGAAACACATTGTGTAATAACACAAAATCAAAAATGGTAATGAGCACCACTCCATTCATCCATCCATCCATCGATCATTATCATAATCATCTATCATCATAATCATCTGCCAGGGTTCTTTTTGTAGCAGGAACTCCTTTGCATATTAGGCGACACACCCCTAATGTAGCCAATCCTCCAAGAGCTTACAGAGCTCTTCTTACAGGGGCTACTGTAAACTCTTGGAGGATTGGCTACATTAGGGGTGTGTCCCCTAACATGCAAAGGAGTTCCTGCTACAAAAAGAGCCCTGCATACACAGACACACACACACACACATGAGATAGAGAGCGAGAGAGAGAGAGCCAGTATCTATACAGAGCCAATATATATACAGAGAGCCAGTTTGGTGTAGTGGTTAGGAGCGCGGACTATAATCTGGGAGAACCAGGTTTGATTCCCCACTCCTTCACATGCAGCTGCTGGTGTGACCTTGGGTCAGTCATAAGTTCTTTCAAAGTTCTTGAGAGAGCTCTCTCATTTCCACCTACCTCACAGTGTGTCTGTTGTGGGGAGGTGAAGCGGAAGGGATTGTAAGCTGCTCTGAGACTCCTTTGGGTAGTGAAGGGCAGGGTACAAATCCAATCTCCTCTTCTTCTTTTATAAAGAGCTCCAAAACCATAGCACAATAACAGATAGCAGTTTTACATTATATACTGTTCTTTCTTATGTGCTCTGTTGTGCTGTGATTTTGTAATGAATGTATATGCAGAGGTCATTTCGGGGGGGAACGCGGGGGAACGCAGTTCCCTTGGGTGAGGTGCGGGTGGGTGGGGCACACTATGAAGCCCCGCCCCCTGCTTCCAGCTGCCCCGCTTCCAGCCCTTATTCAGCCAGGAGAAGGCAGGAGAAGAGGGAGGGTAAGTTGCTTCCTCCCCGCCTCTCCCCACCCCTGCCTGCCTGGGGCCAGGGAGGGCCTTGGCGGGGCTTCCTCGCACTCCCGCCGGCCTTGCAGGTTCACCACCGGGCCCCTGATGTCAGGGGGTGTGGCATATGGTAATGAGTTATGCTAATGAGTTCCCCTGGCTCTTTTTCTACGAAACGACCCCTGTGTATATGCATCACATTTTACAACATGTATATGTTCTAATGTTTAAATATATATCACTTACATTTAGGATGTTCTGTCTTTGATATATATGTAGCTCTTTATAATAGTGTATACAGTGTGGTGCTCCTTAACATTTTTGATTTTGTATTGTGCAGAATACAGACATAATTATCATTGAGTGATCAGTAGAATCAGAATGATACATACATAAAATCATGTAGACAGTCTGTCTGGACCAAATGGTGTAGGAGAGCCATAGAATTCTGCCTTACTGAAAGAAAAACCACAGGTGAATCCTGCAGTGTGCACAGGGGCTGCCAGTTTTCAAGTGCGGCCTGGAGAACTCCTGAAATTACAGCTAATCTCCAGACAACACAAATCGGTGTCTTGGGGAAACTGAAAGCTTCGGGGGGTGGCTTCTGTGGCATTGTATTCTCCTTCTGAAGTCTCTCCCTTCCCCAGATCCCACCCTCTGTAGGCTTCATCCCCAGAATCTATTGGAATTTCCCAACCCGGAGTTGGCAACCCTGACTGTGCACAAATTATGCAACTCAAACTAATTTGTATGATTTGCCTTGAGTGGCACAATTTGATCTGCTTCTACTAGTCTTAAAAATCTTTGCAGGGCCCTGAAGCTGAAAACCTACTTCAGCCGCTGGTCTGATTTCTGAAATTTTACAAGGCTGTGCCCACACATATGGTTGTGACCATTAGAGCCAGAAACCTTGATGGGGGTAGGGGATCAGAAAAGCCTGTTGGCTTGCATCCCTAGAGAGAGAGTGTGTGTGTGCGTCTCTGTGTACCCCGTCTTTCTCCTCAGTGGGTACCCAAAGCAGCTTACATCCTTCTCCTGTGTCCCAGACAGGTCTCTCGTTGCTTACAGCCATCGTTAATCAGGGCCTTGAGTCCGGGTGCTGACCTGAGGCAGGGATGGGGAACGGGGGGCTACGTTCCTCGTCTGCCCGCCCATCTGTTGGCTCAGGGCCAGGGTGGTGGCATGCCTGGTTTTGCTCCATGCCAAGGAGATACTGCACCTTTAGTTCCTATGTATCTAGCAATTGAGTGCAAACTCTGTATCTCTCTTTTATCGATATATTTGTCGTAAAATTTGAACTGTTTCTGCTTGTGGGTATTTTTATCCCAATTCTTTCTATTTCTAGACAGTGGAAGCTCTGCCTCTAACCGGGCTGGGGATTCTGCTTGGGGAATCAGGACAGGTATGTTGTATTATAACCAAACAATCCCAGATTTTGAATTTTAAAAAGAATCCTTCACCCCCCAAATTGTTTTTGTTAAAGCACAGCAAATACCCCACCAAAACCCCAAACAGACTGATGTTGTCTTTCCCCCCCCTGTTCCTTCCCTGTTGACGCTGAACGTAACACAAGAAGCTCTCCTTTTCATTTGCGCTTCTTGTTCTTTAGGAACCGGCTGAAGTTGTTTAGGAAGGGTCAAAATATGAGTCCTGCGGACATGTACCGGTGGAAGCTGTCTTCCCACGAGCCCTGCAGCTCTACCTGCACCACAGGTAGAATATGGGGAAAGGGGCAAAGGGGCAGCAGGGAGAGGAGGGAGTGGGTGGGCAAAACCGGCACCTTGGCCTGGTGGACTTCCCATCTGAAAGAAAGGGCAGGGCAGCGGGGGGTGGGGGTGGGCAGGGCTGGAGCCTGGTTGACAGAGGCCTTGGGCTAGGGGCAAACCTGCTCAGTGTAAGAGCCACACAGAATAAACGTCAGATGTTTGAGAGCCACAAGACATGAACAAATCTTACACACACGTTTTTATTGGGAAATAGGCAAATTTGCTTTTTATTAACATTAAATGAGACTGCCAAAAATAAAAACAGAAGGGGTAGAAACAGATATCGATAGATATTTATTTGTCCAATGAAACTTGTTTGCTAATGATATTTATTTGTCTAAGAGAGAGAGAGAGAGAGAGAGGTGGGAAGAAATAATGAAAGTGGTGGAAAGAAAGAGAGAGCAAATAGATGGGGAGGGAGGGAAAAAGAGAGAAAAAGAGAAAGATAGGTGGAAAGAAAGCAACTAGGTGGGGGAGGAAGGAAGGGAGAGGTGGAAAGAAAGCAACTGTAACTTTAAATGCATCCTCCAAGCCCCCCCCCCGACCTGCTGGCTTGGCTTGGAGAAAGGATTTAAAGAAACAAATGCCTTTTCCAAGCCAGCCGGTGGGAGGGGGCCTTTGAGAACACATTTAAAGTTACAGTTGCTTTCTTTCTCTGCTCCCCCCCCACCTCAAGCCTATCCAGGGAGGGAACACTGGCTGGGAAAGGGAAGACCAATCAGGGAGGCATGCCTCCCCTTCACTTCCTCAGCCGCCCTGCTGGGAACCACACAATATGTATGAAAGAGCTGCGTGTGGCTCCCGAGCCGCAGTTTGGCCACCCCTGGGCTAGGGGATCTCTCAGCAGGCGAGTGGAGCATTGTCTCCCATAGGCTCCTGTCCTTGCTGCTCCTGTGCTGGTCTTTGGACCCAGGAGATGCCTGGGGGGCCCTGTGCTCTGCCCCAGATAAGAAACGGTGACTGTACCCAGATGCTTGTCGCTTGGTTCCCTCTCATTGGACAGCTTTTGCCTGGGATAAATGCCCCACAGCACCTGTGGAATGGGCTAGCCCTGCTCCAGCATCCTATTCCTCTGCACTTGGAGGCAGGAAAGAAGCGGCTGGTCCCCTCAAGCCACCTGACTCTCCAAGCAAGCCAGTGTACACACCTGTGTAATCTGACAGGAGATGGTATTTCTAATTCCTGGCTTTCTAATATGCAGCAGATAGACTCAGGGGGGCAGCTGAGTTGGTCTGAAGCAGCCGAACAACGTGTGAGTCCAGGGGCCCCGTGAAGACCAACAAAGTTTTTATTCTGAGTATAAGCTTCCGTGTGCAGGCACTCTTCTTCAGATACACTTCTGAAGAAGCGTGTGTGCACGCGAAAGCTTATACCCGGAATAAAACTTTTGTGGTCTTAAAGGTGACACTGGACTCACACTTTGTTAATATGCAGCAATTATTCTAAATCCTTTATTTGCCTTTTGATCCGAAACAACATTCTGGAAAACAGGCAAAGAACAAAAGTGATCTGGTATGTACCGCAGCATCTCTTCTTATGCTACAGATTTCAGTCATTTAAAAAAACTGCACTCCCTTCCTTGAGTTCATCTAATCCAGAGGAATTCTGGGAGCTGCAGTTTTGTTAGAGATGTTCAGCCTCCTTGCAGAACTATTGTTCCCAGGGTTCCATAGGGGGTGTCAAGGCAGGTGAGCCAGTTTGTCTGTACTGCAGACATGCCCTGAGTGTTGTGAATATGTGGGTAAGTGGTGTACAGTTGCCATCCCTTAAAATGAAATCTCTGCGAGCTGGGGCCGAAGCAGCGGTAGTGCCTCGTATTTGTAGGAGGTCTGGTGCAGTTAAAGGTGTACCGTGCAGTTAAAGGTGTACCGTTAAAAAAAAGGGAGAAAAGGCTTCACCGCTTTTCTGGCAACTGCCCTGCCAGCCGGTCTCTCCCCCCCCCCCCCGGCAGCTGGCACTTCTAAGGTGGTGTGGTTTACATATTTTCTTATGGATCCACAAGGGTTAAGCTGACTCTAAATATTATAAAAATGCAAAATTTATTCAGGTGTACACATTTTAAAACTTAGACTCATTAAAAATATACCATTCAGACATAAAAAAACTTCTCAACATTCATACATAGATAGGTTAGTGCTGTGCAACTGAACCAAATGCATTTCGGCCCCTCAAAGGGCCTTCCTCAGTGGTCACAATTCCAATTATAAATTTGACATACATTCAAAAAAAATTTTTTTCATAAGATGTTACATTCATAAGATGTTATATACAGTACAAGGCCAGATGTTGTTTCCTAAATACTTCTGTATTTGTTTATTATTAATCAAATTTGTACAGGATGGAGTGACATACATTCAACTCACGCAAGTTTGTGCTACCAGAATTATTGGTGGACTTTAATTGGCTAGACTGGAGGCCCATCTTATAGATTAATAATAAACAAATACAGAAGTATTTAGGAAACAACATCTGGCCTTGTGGATCCATAGCAACTTTTTGGGTTGAGTTTTCTCCCCCCCTGCCTTTTTCCTTCCCCCTTCCCTTCCTTTTTGTTAGCATTACATATTTTCTTAAACATAGGTGTGATGTCCACCTATGCCATGTGTGTCCGCTATGATGGGATCGAGGTGGACGATATGTACTGTGACGCAATGACCCGTCCTGAGCCAGTCCACGAATTCTGTGCAGGAAGAGAATGCCAACCAAGGTATTATATCTAGAGAAAGACTGCATTTGGGGCTATAGGCGAGCCTGAGTAGTTCCGGGGGGGGGGGATGGGGGGGACCTGACAGGCAGCTGTGCAGGACAAGCCTGTGTCCTCCCTTGGCCCTGCCTTTTGCATCCTCCCCTCAAGGGATGCTGCCCTTGCATTCAAATGCAGTGGCGGGCTCCTGTTTCGGACAGATGTGCCAGCCCTTCTCCCTCCCCTGGATTTCTTCCCAGATTAGGGGTCTCCCAATTGCCTGCTGCCTTTTCTGAAGGGGAACCAATTAATAGGGACCCTTCATTGGTCCATGTACAGAGTGCCACGTAGGAGTTTGCTACACCTCTTAGTTCTCGGTGTGATGATGTGTGTGGCTGTGTCAAGGCTATTTTGGTGTGGTCCTGCCCAGCACACAGGAATGCCTGTCTGAATCAGTCCAGCCCGGCACAAAAAGGATCTTGATGCTCTCCAGCCAGCCACAAAAAGGATCTTGATGCTCTCATGCCTGTGATCTGCTCCAGACTGCTTTTGTTCCATGCGGGAGGGGCAGCCCACAGATTGCTGAGACGATGGGAATACTGACAGGGTTTCCAACTCCATGTTGGGGGATTCCTGGGGAGGCCAGGGACCTCGGTGGGGGGCATAAGGCCACAGAAGAGTCCACCCTCCAGAGCATCCCTTTTCTCCAGGGGAACTGATCTCTGTTGTCTGGAGTTCAGCCGTAATTCCAGGAGATCTCCAGGTCCCACCTGGCGACTGGCATCCCTTGGAATGCAGGGAGGGGGAGGGGCCACTGGCAGGAACCGACCGGCAGGCAGGAGGGGGGCAGGGGGGCTTAATGCCATCCCTGCCAAAGTCCTTCTGGGCACTGTTTTGCCCCTGTGTGCAGGGCAGGATTTGAGATCATCAGACTGGTCGGGGAGGGTGCACTTGAGTGGGGAGATTTTGCATCTTTTTCATCTGCTGTTTCTCCCCTGAAAGCATTCCTCCCCCCCCGTTTGCTCTCCTGAGGAATCCTGGGGCTGAGTATCATGTGACTCCCTCTTCGCATGTCATTTTACCTTCAGTCCTCGCTTGGGAATGGGATTGAACACGTCTCCTGCCTTGAGGTCAGAAGAAATGTTGACTAGTTGGAGGATGAGTGGATCCTCTTGCCCTGTTTTAACTGTAAAAGGTCACAAGGGGAGGAAGAGAAAGAGTTATTGGTGATAAAGAATATGACCTCATCTGACGGTCCTGCGGCTTCTTGTTTTTCCTTTCTATGTTGCATGGTGGTTTCATGCCTCCTTTTACTCTGACTGTATAGCTGTAGACTGTGCCGTGCAGAGGAAAAACGGAGATCTCGCGGGTCTCATTTTAAGTGCCTGGTCAGCCATTAAGCTCACCTGGGGGGGGTGTGTCTCAGTCTATTACAATCTCCCTGCTTATTTTACCTCATAAAGTTATTTTATGGATGTCAAATTGCGCCCTACTCTGAATTCCTCAACATAAAATCAGTAATAGGCTTATAAAAATCCTACATCAATTAAGGGTGTTTATTTATTTATTGGTTTTGTGTGATCCATGCTTGTTCGGGTACAGAGTTCTCCAGGACACTCTCCGCCTTGACCACTGGCAGTCGTATCCTCTCTGGCTTCAGAGGCTTCTTTGGTCATCTTCAAAGCCATAGGGATCAAAAACGTACTTGGCTTTTCCTTTGTTTTCCAGCACAGAGCTATAGAGGGCACTGAAGCCCCATGCTCTGGTCCCTGGAAACCTCTCTGAACAGGTTTGGGGGCCTCTGAGGTTTCAGCAGCCATTGCCCACACACGTTCAAGTGTGTATGTGCAGCCGCAAGGGCTAGAAACAGGAAGGAAGGAAGGAAGGAAGGAAAGGAGGAAAGGAGGAAAGGAAGAAGGAAGAAGGAAGGAAAGAAGGAAGGAAAGAAGGAAGGAAAGAAGGAAAGAAGGAAAGAAAGACTTCTCAGAATGGTGACTTTAAGGGTCAATAGTGCATTATTTCCTTTTGTTCCAAAACTGAGACCTACTTATTTGTAGGATTATAGGATTATGTGACCAAGTATATAAAGCAGCTCTGAGTCTAAGAATATCATAACGAGAGTGTATTACGGGCAACACAAATCCCGAGTGTGGGGGGGGGGATTGCAAGAGCAGAGCTTTGCACCCATTCGGTTTGCCCCTGTCATCTGGTGCTGAGTTGCCTCTTGCAGGTGGGAGACTAGCAGCTGGAGCGAGTGCTCGCGGACCTGTGGGGAAGGATACCAGTTCCGCATCGTCCGATGCTGGAAAATGATCTCGCCGGGCTTCGACAGCTCCGTCTACAGTGATCTGTGTGAGTCTGCAGACATCGTGCGGCCGGAAGAGAGGAAGGTCTGCAAAAACCCTGCCTGTGGGCCACAGTGGGAGATGTCTGAGTGGTCAGAGGTAAATGCACAGAGGCTGATGGGTGTATAGATCATCAAAGTATTGAATAATCCTTGAGGGTTTGTGCCGTGGGGGGAGAGAGGGAAGGACTAACCAGTGGGTGCAGAAGATATCCAGTTGCCAAGGCCGATCCTGTTGGCTTCTGAGTGTGACGACCCCTCTTTGGTAGCAAAACAAATTTGAGGACGGCTCTCTGCTCAGGGGAGATGCTTCCATCAAGCTTGGCTACCGTGAACAAATAGGACTAAGGGCACAGCAAACTGAAGAACATTAACACGCAAGAAGTTGCTGCATAAGTTCATGCAATCAATATAGTATATACAATTGATCAAAATACAATATCAATAATCAATATCATTTTAATCTTGGTTTGTTTCAGCAAATATCATCAGGAGACCGAAGTCCCAACAAGATGCAAAAACGGCAACAGGACGAACTTTCTCGAGTTTTGACCGTTCGTTTCGACGCGTGTCTTTGTCAAACATCAATTTTCCAGTGTTCTTCTTCACATCAATTGCACCATAAGGCACTCAAACATTCATGGATGGCTTTCCATAGCTCTTACATTCAACAATTGTTTGCCTCGTGGACTTGTTGTCCGGAAACAATTGTTGAATGTAAGAGCTATGGAAAGCCATCCATGAATGTTTGAGTGCCTTATGGTGCAATTGATGTGAAGAAGAACACTGGAAAATTGATGCTTGACAAAGACACGCGTCGAAACGAACGGTCAAAACTCGAGAAAGTTCGTCCTGTTGCCGTTTTTGCATCTTGTTGGGACTTCGGTCTCCTGATGATATTTGCTGAAACAAACCAAGATTAAAATGATATTGATTATTCATATTGTATTTTGATCAAATGTATATACCATATTGATTGCATGAACTTATGCAGCAACTTCTTGCGTGTTAATGTTGGCTACAGTGAAGGCAGGCACAGCATGCAAAGAAACCGGGTTCCCCCCAAATGATGGCCCCAATTGTGAAAGCACAACAAAAGAAAAGAATGTGGTCACTGATCACCGTATGGCCCTTCTGTGACGCTTCAGTGGACTGTGGGCGGCACTCCTTGGGAGCTGTGTGCTGCTCCGTGGCACCTCTGTGGCTCTGCTTGTGCAACTGAGCCAGCCCTGCCCAAATCATGACAGCATCTCTTCAGATGCAGCCCTCTGTCTCCAGCCTTGTCCTCCACGAAGGGGTCAGGAAATAGCTGGGACAGCGTTAAGGAGCATCTGGGGCCAAACTGTCTGCTGGGCAGAGGCAGCAGGTTGTGCCAACAGACACTTGCCATCGTTTGTCCCGAGGAGGTGTTGGCAAAACTCCTGGTTCATACTTGAAATGCCTCTTCCACCCTGAGCGCCAGCAGCGAGGCCGGCTGCCTTCCCTTCCCACTGAAATCCTGGTGCTCTCTTTCCTTTCCTCGGATGTTTTTGATTCTCTCTTTTAAAAAAAAGCAAACACCCTGCTTCCCTTCTGCATGTGCTGGGCTGGACTTTCTTTTGAGGAGTCCAGCAGTGCCGAGTGGCTTCAGTAGGTGTCAGGGACAGATTGCTGAAGTGAACAGGGCCTCTCCCCGCAGGGTTTTCCTCTTGCCAAAAGCAAAACTAATCTAATTTGGACCCAGCGGCTGAAGCGGCGTGCCAAGTTGGCTTGGAATTCTTGCCTCCCTTTCCCAGTCCAGAAAGGACTTTCCCCTCCAAGATCTCGGTGGATTACCATTGTTGTGCTGCCAGGTCAGATCACCTTTTTGATTTTTGACACATTTTTGTCATCCTTGTCACCTGTGTCCCACGACCTATCAAATAAATGTGTATATTTGATACCAGTGTTAGCTCTAAATAATGCCCATGGGTTTGGCTCACAGGTGGTCCATGAAACAAATCAAAACTCGGTTGCTACACTTGTATATATGAGTGTGTGTGTGTGCCAGAGAAGTGCACTGAACATGCAGCAAAAGCCTAGGAAGAGCCCTGGCCGGTCAGACCCGGTGGCTTCTAGTTCAGCGCTCTGTTCTCCGCAGCAGCCAGTGCCCAGAAGGCCACGAGGCAAGCAGGTCACCACCCTGCCTGAGCATCCATCCTTCAAATGTAGCCAGGATTCGCCACTATACATTTTGTCTATTCAGTTTTTAAAGTCATCTATGGCTGCGGTCACACACTCTCAATAATCCACTTTAAATCCACTTTCCAACTGGATTTGGCCAGTTCACACAGTAAAAGTGCACTGAAAGTGGATTACTGAGTGTGTGTGACTGCAGCCTAAGTGACTGGCCGTTATGTCATGTGAGAAAGCGTCTTTTGTAAAAACTGGCTGCCAGTCATTTCCACTGGGTGAACCTGAGCTGTAATGTCACATGAGAAGAAAGAGCTGATCTTTTTCTTTATCAACCTTCTGCACTCCATTTGTAATCTCCCTTATATATAAAAGCTGAATGGTGGTGGCACGTCTCTAGAACATTCCACACGCTCCGGAATTGGTTGGCGCCCTGGTGTGTCACTCAGAATCTGTCCCTATCCACTGGCTGCATTGCTTGAGTCTCGCCTCCAACATTCTAAACAGTTTGATGTTCCTCTCCCCCCCATAGCCAGTCAGAACACAGAGGTTATTTGCATATGCAGTCTCATTGACCTTTGCCTCGGAACACAGAGGTCGTTTGCATATGCAACTTGATTGGCTTTTGCCTCTAACATTCTAAGCAGTTTGCTGTTCAGAGGTAAAATGTGTCCAATCTCCAGGTGAGGGCTGGAGATCACTCAGAATTACAACTGCTTTCCAGATGGCAGAGATCAGTTCCCCTGGAGAAAATGGTGGGCTCTGTATCCTTATATACTGCTGAGGTGGCCCCCAGTGTGCAGTTGATGTGACGTAGCAGTCAGGGGTGGAAAGCTGAAGAGTGAGGGGGAAATAAAGGTAGGTTGATGATTGGCTGGGAAGGAGATAGGGTTGCCAACTCCAGGTGGGAAATTCCTGGAGATGTGAGGAATGGAGCCTGGAGAAGGTGAGGATTCAAGAGGCGTGGGACCTCGGACAGGTACAAAGCCATAGAACTTACCCTCCAAACCAACCATTCCCTTCTGGGGAACCATCATTGCTAATCTCCAGGTGAGGGCTGGTGATCACTCAAAGAAACCCGCCGTCTGGGTGCCGTTAGGTAAAACCCCCCCTCCGCACAAATTGTGGTCTTAGTTAGGATCGACTACAAATGTAGTCAAAATTGTAAACCACTCTGAGACCCATTAGGGGTTATGAGCGGTATAGAAATCACATGTAAATAAATAAAAAAATAAATATTTATTTCTACAACGAGCCTTTTTCCTAGTCTTATATACTTCTATTAGTCAATTTCTTTTTCTTTTCTGTTCTTTTTTTCCCCCGTTTCCTTTTTTTCTGCACCTTTCCCAGCTCCGTAATGCCCTTTTTGATACAGCCATGCTATAGATTTGTATTCGATTCCTTCTTCCCTGAATGGCAGGAAGCCCCAAGGGCAGCATCTGCAGGGTCAGTCTCCTTGCCAGTGCCAGTACATTTTGTCTATTCAGTTTTTAAAGTCATCTATGGCTGCGGTCACACACTCTCAATAATCCACTTTAAATCCACTTTCCAACTGGATTTGGCCAGTTCACACAGTAAAAGTGCACTGAAAGTGGATTGGAAGTGGATTACTGAGTGTGTGTGACCGCAGCCTAAGTGACTGGCCGTTATGTCATGTGAGAAAGCGTCTTTTGTAAAAACTGGCTGCCAGTCATTTCCACTGGGTGAACCTGAGCTGTAATGTCACATGAGAAGAAAGAGCTGATCTTTTTCTTTATCAACCTTCTGCACGCCATTTTGCAATCTATAAAAGCTGAATGGTGGTGGTACTTCTCTAGAACATTCCACACGCTCCGGAATTGGTTGGCGCCCTGGTGTGTCACTCAGAATCTGTCCCTATCCACTGGCTGCATTGCTTGAGTCTCGCCTCCAACATTCTAAACAGTTTGATGTTCCTCTCCCCCCCATAGCCAGTCAGAACACAGAGGTTATTTGCATATGCAGTCTCATTGACCTTTGCCTCGGAACACAGAGGTCGTTTGCATATGCAACTTGATTGGCTTTTGCCTCTAACATTCTAAGCAGTTTGCTGTTCAGAGGTAAAATGTGTCCAATCTCCAGGTGAGGGCTGGAGATCACTCAGAATTACAACTGCTTTCCAGACGGCAGAGATTAGTTCCCCTGGAGAAAATGGTGGGCTCTATATCCTTATATGCTGCTTATATACTGCTGAGGTGGCCCCCAGTGTGACGTAGCAGTCAGGGCTTCAGAGCACGGGAGAGGCTGCAGGTGTGTGGGGGGTGGAAAGCTGAAGAGTGAGGGGGAAATAAAGGTAGGTTGATGATTGGCTGGGAAGGAGATAGGGTTGCCAACTCCAGGTGGGAAATTTCTGGAGATATGAGGGATGGAGCCTGGAGAGGGTGAGGTTTCAGGAGGCGTGGG
>NW_015163101.1:953494-968913 GCF_001447785.1 Gekko japonicus | reverse complement strand
ACGGCGGCGGCGAGAGAAGAGAGAAGCGGCAACGAGAAGGCGGCGAGGAAGAACAATGGCGGTCCGGCAACCGTGGAGGCAACATCGGGCGGAGGCGGGGCCAAATGACGCAGCTGCGAGGCGACGCGACGCAGCTGGAGCCTGAGGGACGAATAGCTGAGCCGCAGTACGACAAGCAGCGTGCGGAAGGAAGCCCACCGAGGATTGCCAGCTACCCGGGAGTGCCGAGACTATGCCTGGAACTGCCTTGAGCCGCCGGAAAAGTGTGGAAAAAGAAGAAAGGAAACCCGCCGTCTGGGTGCCGTTAGGTAAAACCCCCCCTCCGCACAAATTGTGGTCTTAGTTAGGATCGACTACAAATGTAGTCAAAATTGTAAACCACTCTGAGACCCATTAGGGGTTATGAGCGGTATAGAAATCACATGTAAATAAATAAAAAAATAAATATTTATTTCTACAACGAGCCTTTTTCCTAGTCTTATATACTTCTATTAGTCAATTTCTTTTTCTTTTCTGTTCTTTTTTTCCCCCGTTTCCTTTTTTTCTGCACCTTTCCCAGCTCCGTAATGCCCTTTTTGATACAGCCATGCTATAGATTTGTATTCGATTCCTTCTTCCCTGAATGGCAGGAAGCCCCAAGGGCAGCATCTGCAAGGTCAGTCTCCTTGCCAGTGCCAGACAGTGCAATCCTAAGAACCTTTTCCTGGGAAGAAGCTCCATTGAATAGACCTGGGTAGGATTCAGAGTAGACCTGCTTAGGATGCTTTTGGAGGTGTTCTAAACAGTTTAGCCATCAGGCTTGCGTGATTCCTCCATTGCTGCTGGGACAACTGGTGCAGGCGCAGTGGCAACGGGGCTTCCACAGGGTGGCAGGTTTCCCTGCAGTCCCCTGGCATCCCTGCCTCCTCACCACCAGGTGTTTTTTCAGATTTCTTTAAATTTCCAATTTGATATTATATCATTGTGATGTTACAACAGACTCTGTATCAGGTTAACTAAATTCCCAGCTTTCACCTTTTTTAAAAAAGTAAGTACCGATGCAGAGATATATAAGAGGAAACCTTTGTTGCCATTTGCTGTCTTGCTGTGTTTGCCTGTTTGTTTTTCTCCATGGCTTCTCAAACCTGCCTAGATCTGATTTGAGGAAGCATGGAGAAAGGATGTAGAAACTGGAAGGACAAGAAACTAAAAACAAGGACATGAGGAAGCTCAGAGAAAAGACACTGCAAGTTGGCACTCAAGCCATAGGGAAACTTCCCTGTGAAGAAACACAAACTGATCAATAAACCAGCTTAAAACCGTGGTTTCAGATCCTGGTATGACAAACCCTAGCTGACTGTGGTGAGTAGAGTGTCCTGCGTTCAGATAACCATGCGATGGGTTTTATGTGATGTCTGAACTGTTTTGGAGACGGACCTTATAACACAGAAATAAAAGAGAAGCCCACTCTCCACATTTTTATGAGGCTGCATCTGAAACATTTATGATGGGATGCACACCAAGACTCTTTCTGCCCCCAATTCTGCCATGGAAATTCTGATGGAAAGTACCATCAAGTCAGAGCTGACCTGGGGAACCCTGTGGGAATTTCGAGGGAAGAGAAGAAACAGAGATGGTTTGCCATTGCTTGCCTTGGCGTAGCAACCCTTGACTTCCTTGGTGGTCTCCCATGCAAGTGCTAAGCCAGGCCGAACCTACTTAGCTCTCAAGATCTGAAGAGATCCAGGTCAGGGTCCATTCTCCCTTCCCCTCCTGTAATTTTCCTTATATAAAATGTGGGAAATGATTTCCTCTTTCTAGCGTCTGAAGAAGTGAGGCCTGACTCATGAAAGCTCATACTGGAATAGATGTTTTAGAACAATGTCTGAGTCCAGTGGCACCTTTAAGACTAACAAAGTTGGTCTTAAACTTTGTTGGTCACAGTGCTCCTTGCTATCAATGGCTACTGGCCATGGTGACTGAGGAGAACCTCCACATTCACAGACACTATGCCTCTGAGTCTCAGAGCCAGGAGGCAACCTCAGCGGAAGGCCTTGGCCTCTGTGCCCTGTTGTCGGCCGGCCAGAGAAAATGGCTGGCCACTGTGTGAGACGGGAGGCTGGACTAGATGGACCCTCACTGGTCTGATCCAGCAGGGCTCTCCTTATGTTCTTATGAAGGCCTTGGCCTCCATGCCCTGTTGTTGGCCCTCTGAAGGAACTGGTTGGCCCCTGTGTGAGAGGATACTGGACTAGATGGACCCTCACTGGTCTGATCCAGCAGGGCTCTCCTTATGTTCTTATGAAGGCCTTGGCCTCCATGCCCTGTTGTTGGCCCTCTGAAGGAACTGGTTGGCCCCTGTGTGAGACAGGATGCTGGACTAGATGGACCCTCACTGGTCTGACCCAGCAGGGCTCTCCTTACATTCTTAAGGTGCCACTGGACTCAAACTTTGTTCTGCTGTTTCAGACCAACACAGCTACCCACCTGGAATAAATGTTAGTTTTTAAGTGGCCGCTAGACTTGTGTTTTATTTTGCTACAATGGACCAAGACATCTGCCCCTCTGGTTTTATATCAGAGATCCTTTGTTTGACACACTCAGAGAGGTAGACTGTCTCTGTATATGGCAGTTCCACACGGCTGTTCCAGCTAATAGAAATATTCTAATCTTGCCTAAGCTTCATTTTTTCCCCTAATGTGTTTGAGAGCTGTCTAAACTGGTGGCCGTCACCCTGTCTCATGGCAGTGAATTCCAAACTACTTGATGCCCAGTGCCTCTGGAATCACTGCCCTTGTCCTTCCTGCCAACAGGCTGACAGGCAATCCGGGGGAGTTGGGGTAGGGGAGCCAAGGCTCAGGAAGGGGGCCCATAAAAACTGCTAGGGGGCCAGGCCCCGCGGGCCCCGCGTTGGCTACGGGCCTGATTTAGAAGGGTATTTATTTTAAAATAAAAATGAGTTGTATACATCTGTCAAGTCTTGATCTATACCCACCCCCCCATCATTCCCAATCCTCCCGTTTTCTTTTGCTGGTGTTGTCAACACAGAAACACAGATGTCAGCAGCCTCATAGCAGGAAACTGTCTCTTTTGCTTATGTTACCATTCTAAAGGAAAGAGGGCAGCGAATGAAGTAATTGGAGATGTGAGATTGACCTTCCATGGAGACCTTTCTGTGAGAGTCTGCTGCAGAGTGCTCATCGGCAGGCCCTTCGGTGCTTCTCTTCCCTGTCGGATAATCAGCCTTTTGATCCCACTCTCTCTCCTTTCTCCTCTTGTCCATTCCCCCCCTCCCCCAGTGCACAGCCAGGTGTGGCGAAAGGAGCATTGTGACCAGAGACATTCGGTGTTCTGAAGAAGAGAGGCTGTGTGAGGCCAACCCAAGGCCACCAGCTGAGAAAAACTGCACTGGGCCCCCCTGTGACCGTCAGTGGACCGTCTCTGACTGGGGACCTGTGAGTCTTTTGGGGGCGTGGGGGAGGGAAAGACTTGCCAAGGGAGGGGCGGGAGAACCAGATGTTCATGAGCAATATGAGTGGAAGATGTTGGTGCACATCTTGTTTCCTGAGAAGTAGCCCAAAGGTTCAGAATTTCGTTTTCGACAGCGGCCATTGAGATGTGTGCATGAAGTCCATCACTCAGAGAGGTAGACTGTCTCTGTATATGGTAGTTCCACATGGCTGTTCCATCTAATAGTTAGAAATATTCTAATCTTGCCTAAGGTTCATTTTCCCCCCTAATGCGTTTGAGAGCTGTCTAAACTGGTGGCCGTCACCCTGTCTCATGGCAGTGAATTCCAAACTACTTGATGTGAAGAAACACTTTATTTTGTCTGTTCTAAACAGTTTAGCCATCAGTTTTTCTTAATGATTCCCCTGCGCTCCCCAGCCACCGCAGCCATCATCCAGCTGAAGTTAAGCATTATTATGTCATCTTGGGGTCAGTTCTCAATTTTCTGCTTGAAATCAGTAGGACGTAAAAGTGCTCAGCTTTTGCCCGGGTGGCACCAGTACTGACAGCCCGGCTTAGACCTGGAATGCATTTCCCACCGAGCCTCTTCCCTCCATTGCGAATTGCATTAAGAAATATCCTTGGAGTGTTCTGTTACACAGACATGGACCTGGAACTTTCCTTTGCCAAGCAGATGTTCTGCCCGTGAGTCACAGCCTCCCCCCCTGTTCCCTTTGTGTGCAAATCCTGTGTCCAAAAGCATTTTGGGCCATCTGAAGGTTTTTCAACCAATGTGAACATTTGACAAAAGTGACCTGCGGCTGTCAGCACTGAACATACCTGGCAGCTGATGTCCCTTGTGCAATTCCAGCCAATGAGTCCCTGGTTCTGGATAGGCAATTTGTACAGTGATTTTGCCTCAGTGGCATATAATATATGGAGGCATAAAGTGGTGTTAAAAGGTTATAAAATAAACGAACCAGGAACACCAGCAGTGCAAATGGGCACAATGAAAAAACCCACAAAGATGAAAAGATTAGAAAGGGGCCTATCTCTAGGAGGGGGCTCTTCTGGAGCATGTCTGTGGGCAGTTCTCAGAAACATCTCCGCACAGCTGTCAGGCAGGGGCTTCTTTGGGGGGGGGGTTAGCATCTGTGAGTTACCCACAGCCTTGGCTTCTGTTTTTGCCATTGGAAAGCTCTCCGTGGAGTGAGCCTGGCACGCCTTCCCCCAGCATGAGGATTAAATTGCATTTGTTAGCTGTCCACGGGCGCTCTGAGCTGGCAGACACTCTCTCTGACTTCCAGTAAAACCTTCTTCTCCAACGTAAGCAGAAGTCCAGCTGCAGCGTCTTGCCCCGTCTCCTGCTTTCTCAGAAGAGGAAGAAGCAGGCAACGAAGGCCCTTTCTAATCCTCACGCCTCCAGAGCAGAGCTGTTAAAAGGTCCAGGATTTAAACTGGGTTTAATGGCACAGAGTGGTGGCGGGTGTGTGTGTGTGTTGCTTTTTCAAAAAAAGAAAAGAAAAAAGGAGGGGGGGGCAGAAAGAAACGTTCCAAACTGAAAGTTACACTGCTTGCCTCCTGACTTTCACACCAGTTCTGGAAAATGAATTTTGAAGTTGATTGATATGTTCCTGTCAACCTGTTATTTTTTGTTAAATAACATACTCCAGAAATTTTCAGTGAGGTAGGAGGCTGTGTTTAGGTTTGTCATTCTAGCTTCATTTTGTTTCATAAAACAGAAGGGCCAAATTATAAAAATTCAACGGATGAAAATAGTATTTGTTTTTAAACAGCCCTTTGGTAGCATTTATGGAGCTGCGGTGGCTCAAGTGGTTAAGACGCTGAACTGCAGGCTGTGGAAGGTCAGTAGTTCAGCAGTTCAAGACCCGAGTTGCCGCATGACGGAGTGAGCTCCCGTCTCTAGTTCCAGCTCCTGCCAACCTAGCAGTTCGAAAGCAAGACATTGCAAGTAGATAAATATGTACCACTTCAGTGATAAGGTAACAGTGTTCCGTGCGCCTTGGTGTTTAGTCACGCCGGCCACATGACCACGGAAACGTCTTCGGACAGCGCTGGCTCTTCGGCTTTGAAACGGAGATGAGCACCGCAACCCTAGAGTCGGATTCGACTGGCTTTCGAGCAACGGAACCTTTACCTTTGGTAGCATTTAGACACCCAGTGATCAGTCGATCGATCTGTCTGTCTGTCTGACTACCTATTTGCTATCTCTCAGGTATCTATCAGCTGTCTAGCTTTCTTTCTAGATTTTAAGCTGAAAAGTTTCTGTAGCTTGTACTATTAAAAATTACTTTTCTAAAACATTAGAAAAGAGTAAGCTCTAGTAGCACCTTAAAGACTAGCAAAATTTCTGGTAGGGCAGGAGCCTTCGTGAGTCACGGCTCACTTCTTCAGATACTTTTCTAAAACAGATGATAGAGTTGGCTTTTTTAGTTTCTCAGGCCACATTAGTATACCACAAGTGCTAAAATGTGAGCAGATGGACTGATAAATGGCTGTTCTTTTAGGGCAGGCTTACGAATAATTTTTTTTTTTTGCTCCTGGAAGATTTCTTTTATATAAAAATTCTTTTATATAAAAATCCCATTTTCTCAAATGGCACTTATGCACTAGCCCCTCCCAACTGGTGGCGACGGACCAGGAAGGAGGTCTTGGGGTCATGGCAGACAACGCCGTGAAACCCACTGACTTTCAGCTGGCTGCCAGCAGGCATCCCATCCCGCCAGCATTCTGCACAGACCTGCCTGGCTGCCAGGCTTGTGTGTGTACCCGGCTCCTGCCTCCTCTCTGCCCTGAATAATGGCCCTTTCTGAAGGCATTTTTTACCCTGCCATTTCTCTGTACCCAATCCTGTTTGCCTTTACTCCGGATTCAGTGCCGCTCTGCCTCACGCCCCCCTGAATTGCAAAATATCCAGATTCTGCATTACTCTGAGAAAAGTTACCCAACTTCAGTCATGTACTCCCGGCATCCATGCCTCAGACTTCCACGTGGCCTCCCCTTCAGTAAAATGATGTTTAGGGACAATTAACATCCAGGACTTGGAGTAGTGTGTGCAGGGGTCATTTCATAGAAAAAGAGCTAGGGGAACTCATTAGCATAACTCATTAGCATATGCCACACCCCCTGACATCAGGGGCCCGGCGGTGGACCTGCAAGGCCAGCGGGAGTGTGAGGAAGCCCCGCCAAGACCCTCCCTGGCCCCAGGCAGGCAGGGGTGGGGAGAGGCGGGGAGGAAGCAACTTACCCTCCCTCTTCTCCTGCCTCCTCCTGGCTGAATGAGGGCTGGAAGTGGGACGGCCGGAAGCAGGGGGCGGGGCTTCGTCATGTGCCCCGCCCCCTGCACCTCACCCGGGGGAACTGTGTTCCCCCGCGTTCCCCCCCGAAATGACCTCTGAGTGTGTGTGTGTTAACAGTACTAATACACACAGTTAATACACACAGTCCTGAAGTACACTGAAACATGTGTGATGGTAGGTTTTGTGTTATATAGGAAACAAAGCAAACATTTGCTAAAAGAACAACCCCTGCATTGCACACTGCTCGATGTCTGGTGGCTGGTATCATGGTTGGGGGGGGGGCGACATTCAGAGATTCAGAGAGATAACATGAGGGGGAGCTGTGGGCCACCATGCGTGTTGTGGCTGTGGTTCAATGCGGGAATACCCGCCGTGTCCCCAGAGGGGAGCCGTTCCCTAACTCAAGAAACAAGCCATTCCATCCACCCCCACACATTTTGCAAATGCACTGCATCGTCTGCCAAGGCTTGGTTTACACACTGTTCGTAGGTTTTGGGGGAAAGTCACCACAATAGACTCAAGCATGAAGTGAAAACAAATGAACCAAAGAGGGGGAATGCAGTGGTGTTGCTTGTGTTCTGCTTAAGGGTGCAGGGTGGTAGAAAGCTGCTCTCAAGGTACCCTCAGCGGACGGCTGCCCCAGAACCCATGATTCAGAGCCTATTCCAGCCAAGGGTGTAGACTTTCCAATTTGGGGGGGGGGGCTGGGGCTGGGCCAGAGGCATTGCTTTGCTAGGAGCAAGGGTGGCTCCCGGGGGAGGCTGAGCACCTTCCTGAAAATTTAGGCGGGGGCTGAAGCCCCGCCGCCCCCACGAAGATTACGCCTATGATTCCAGCCCAGACGCAAGTACACTCATCCAGGGAAGGTGGGCTAAGATGGCCCCTTAAGGGCAGGGACAATAAATCTGAAAGATTTCTTCTGCATTAGAATTACTCCGGCATGGAGGGCGGGGGGACTTTGTGGCAAAACAGCATTCAGAAAATCCAGGGAAACAGCAGAGGGAAACTTCACTGAGAGCTGAGCAATGCAGAATTTTAAAATAACCCAGCAGAAATGCAGAGCAAACCTCGGAGGCAATTCAGAATTAAAAAATATACACTGAGTCGAAAACAGGAGGCAAAGTTGAACAAAAACTATACCGTGAGACAGAACAGCTGTGAGTGCGGGGAATAACCCAGTGCAGAAAGGGCTAATGAATCCTGTTTTGAAACCCATCCCACTTACCTGGAATGTGGAAATGCAGGCACCTGTTTTAATCAGAGTTTGTTCCCCCCAACACATGCAATCTGGGATGCAAAACCATTAAAATTCAGGGTTGTGTTGGGGACGTTGGCTGGGGGAGGGGAAGAACCCCATTGAAGCTTGATGCCTGCATTTGCACATTGTAGGGAAGCAGAGATTACCCATGGCACTGTGTGGGGAAACGCAGGTGTGTGCAAAAGCCTGGCAACAAGCACAAGTTTGTACACAATATCAGCACAATTTGATGGCTGAATGCAGCCAGCTAGTAGGTGGCATTGTGGAAATCATCAGCTTCCTGTTAAGGGATTATTAAAGGTAAAGGTTCCCTTGCTTGAAAGCCAGTCGAATCCGACTCTAGGGTTGCGGTGCTCATCTCCGTTTCAAAGCCGAAGAGACATTTCCGTGGTCATGTGGCCAGCATGACTAAACACCAAGGCGCACAAAACGCTGTTCCCTTCCCACCGAAGTGGTACCTATTTATCTACTTGCAATTTCTTGCTTTCGAACTGCTAGGTTGGCAGGAGCTGGAACTAGAGACGGGAGCTCACTCCGTCATGCGGCATACTCGGGTCTCGAACTGTTGAACTACCGACCTTCCACAGCCTGCAGTTCAGCGTCTTAACCACTTGAGCCACCGCAGCTCCTAAGGGATTATTAGGAAAGAATGAAACAGGTGACCTTTGTATAAGGCTGCTGCTGCGTTTGGAATACTTTATTGGTCACCCCATGGGGGAGAGGTGCAAAAAACAGGGGGTCAAAATGATGCAGGGGTTGGAGCACCTTCATTACAAGAGCATTTGGGGTAACTTAAGGGAGGGACATTATGATCAGTGTTCCCTCTAAGCTGAGTTAGTGTGAGCCAGCTCACAGTTTTTTAGCCTCCGGCTCACACATTTTTGTCTCAGCTCAGGAAGGATGGCTCCAGAACACACTAATTTATGCAGCAGCCAAATCACCTGCTCACAACTTTAATGCCAGTAGCTCAAAACGTAGAATTTTTGCTCACAGGACTCTACAGCTTAGAGGGAACATTGATTATGATATCATTTTAAGCATGATGTGGAGGAAATGGATAGGGAAAATTTCTTCTCCCTTTTTGTAAGGGAACTCAAGGTCACCAAGATAAAAAGAAGCACTTCACACAACACAGGATTCCTTAGAGGAACTCATAGCGATAAGGTGCAGTGATGGCTTTCAAAAGGACTTTAGAGAACGGGTTGAAGATCCACGATGGCCAAATGAACCCATTGCCAGCTGCTAGGGAGCGGCTTTGCCTCCTTCCTGACTTGCTGGAGACATATGGCTGGCCATTGTGGGAAAGAAAGTGTGGTAGAGTAGAAATCGCAGAGATCTTCCCTTTTCATACGGTGAAGGCCTGTCCTTTGTTTAAGAAGTGGATCAGACCTACCTCATTCAGCATCTTGTACAAGGACTGCAGCAACTAGTAGTTCTGTCTCTGCACACTTTACTTTCTGTCCACCCCTGTCCATGTACAGAAACTTGCTGTGGGCCTTTGATCATAGAAACATAGAATCATAGAGTTGGAAGGGACCTCCAGGGTCATCTAGTCCAACCCCCTTCACAATACAGGAAATTCACAAATACCTCCCCCCCCACACCCCCAGTGACCCCTGCTCCATGCCCAGAAGATGTTAAACTCTCAAAATGGGCTGCATCTCAGAGACTCCCAAATCATATAAAAATTCACAAAGATCACTCTATTGAAAACAGTACAACACTGTAGTCAAATACAACATCAGTACCAATGAACTCACAAAAATTACAAGAGTCCAATTGCCAACTGACCAAGTAGGATGTAGTTAAACAATCAAACAGTGAGATTTAGATTGTTAGCAGGCTGTGACAAATTTCCTGTGGAGTATATGTTCCTTTTTTATGAACGTGTAAACTTATTATCCCGGACGTGAGACCAGGAGATTATCACCAAGGTCATTCCTGTGGGAGGCTTGAAAAGTTTTTCTCACTGTTTCATTCAATATAGGATCATTCTCACTGTAATAGCGACTGAAAAAGAACTCTTATGGAAACAAGAGAACTATGCCGGGACCTTGTATCACTGTAAATACTCATCGCCAGTGTTCCCTCTAAGCTGAGTTAGTGTGAGCTAGCTCAGTTTTTTAGCCTCCGGCTCACACATTTTTGTCTTAGCTCAGGAAGGATGGCTCCAGAGCAAACTAATTTATGCAGTTAGCCCAATCACTCGCTCACGACTTTAATGCCAGTAGCTCATCAAGTAGAATTTTTGCTCACAAGACTCCACAGCTTAGCTTTTACTGTTATTTCTGGATGTAATTACTCTGTATTGTTATTGTAAATGTAATTTTTGAATGTTATTGTTCCCAAGTTTATAGGATGTCTCAGCTATTGGTTAGTTTGATTGTTTAACTACATCCTACTCGGTCAGTTGGCAATTGGACTCCTGTAATTTTTGTGAGTTCATTGATACTGATGTTGTATTTGACTACAGTGTTGTACTGTTTTCCATAGAGTGATATTTGTGAATTCTTACTGGTGGAATTTTTATATGATTTGGGAATCTCTGAGATGCAGCCCATTTTCAGAGTTTAACTTATTTGGTTACAGAAGTTCTCTTATTCCATTGTCCTTTGTTGTTGTGTTTCCATGGCCCAGAAGATGGCAAACCCCCCCACAAAACCTCCAGGATCCCTGGCCAAACTGGCCTGGAAAAAATATTGCTGCCTGACCCCAAAGTGGCGATCAGCATTTCCCGGGGCATGTAAGAAAGGGCCACAAGAACTAAGCAGTGATGCAACCTTTCCTACCCATGATCTGACTAAGTTCACAGAACCAGCATTACTGTCAGATGGCCATCTAGCCTCTGCTTAAAAACATCCAAAGAAAGAGAGCCCTCCACCTCCCGAGGAAGCCTGTTCCACTGAGGAACTACTCTAACTGTCAGGAAGTTCTTCCTAATGTTTAGACAATGACTCTTCTGATTTAATTTCAACTTGTTGGTTCTGGTCCGACCTTCTGAGGCAACAGAAAACTCTACACTGTCCTTTCCATGACAGCCCTTGAAGTACTTGAAGATGGTTTTCATATCACCTCTCAGTCGTCTCCTCTCCAGGCTAAACGTACCCAGCTCCTTCAACCTTTCCTCATAGGACTTGGTCTCCAGACCCCTCACCATCTTCGTTGCCCTCCTCTGGACACGTTCCAGCTTGTCTGTATCCTTCTTAAATTGTGGTGCCCAGAACAGAACACCATACTCTAGGTGAGTAAAGTGGTACCATCGCGTCGTGTGATGTGGACACTATACTTCTGTTGACACAGCCCAAAATGACATATGCCTTTTTAGCTACCACATCACACAGCTGACTCATATTCAGTGTATGGTCCACTAAGACTCCTAGACAGAGGTCATTTCGGGGGGGGAATGCAGGGGAACGCAGTTCCCCCGGGTGAGGTGCAGGGGGCGGGGCACATGACAAAGCCCCGCCCCCTGCTTCCGGCCGCCCCACTTCCGGCCCTCATTCAGCCAGGAGGAGGCAGGAGAAGAGAGAGGGTAAGTTGCTTCCTCCCCGCCTCTCCCCACCCCTGCCTGCCTGGGGCCAGGGAGGGCCTTGGCGGTGCTTCCTCGCACTCCTGCTGGCCTTGCAGGTCCACTGCCGGGCCCCTGATGTCAGGGGGTGTGGCATATGCTAATGAGTTATGCTAATGAGTTCCCCTAGCTCTTTTTCTACGAAATGACCCCTGCCCCTAGATCCTTTTCTGAGGGGAGGGGTGGCAGTAGTAGAAATTCTTCTGCTCAAGCTCCACTGAAGGGAAGGTAACCTCAAGAAAGCAGGATTGCTTTCTGGTCCAGTCTTTACTCTCAAAGAAATAAGCTTCCCCGCTCTTCTTAAAAACACCAAGTAGCTTCACAGCAAAAATCTTTCTAATTTTAGTATTCAGAAGTTGTGTGAGTGTGTGTGTGTGTGTGCAAGTCATATGAAGCCGCTTCTCTTTCTAGAGTTATTTTTATTCCAGTTTTTCAATTTGGTGGAATTGTCTAAAAATAAGCAAGTCTCCATGGAGATGGCTGGCAACCGTGAGAAATACATCTCCTGAAGAGAGATATTGGGGGGTTGAAAACAGTCAAGACAACTCCAGTGGAATAGATTTGCAACCATTTCAGTTTGTTGATGAGAGTGGAGAAAGAGCCCCTCCTGGGGTGAAGGAACTGGGGGGAAGGGAGCAAGAGCATTAATAACGATCATACGACCATCCTTTGCATTTATGCAGTACTCTTGAGTCAAATTGTTGTGTTTCCATATTGTATGGGAAGGGGAGCTGAGGCCGTGAGCCCCGTGCCTTCCCGAAGGCTGCACTGGACTCAGTCTCGCAGCTGCCATGCCACACGCCCTCTTGTCAGGTCCCACAGCAAACAACGTAGTACACACTTGCAAGAAGGTTTTACTTTATTGAAGCCATGGAGCACTTGAACAGAGGCACTGTTCAGAATAACTATTCCTCAGAGAGCTAGAAAGGTTAAAGCAAGTTCATAATCAATACAGCCAATAAGCATGGTTCCCGCGCGCGCCCAAAGGGTTTCTCTCGCGCCCAAACCTTGGGAATGCAACTGCTACTTTAATATAAATAATACTGCAGTTCACACAGTCTCTACTAATTACAGACAAAGCAAAGCGGGCCTGTTCTTTTCCAGCGGCCTTGACTAGCTAACGTTACATCAAAGCATGGCTGGCGTATGCTAAACGGAATGCAAAGCAATAGGGGAAATGTGCTCATGATTACCTGAGCGCATATATGGGGGGGGGGACAGCGTATAGATGCATACATGCATACATGCAAATAATAATAAACATTTGGCAGCTTGCTGACACCTCTCCGGCGTTGCTTCATGTTTTGCACCAAGTACCATCCTGGCAGCGTGGGTCCATGGGAGGTGCGGCTTGAGGGAGGCGCTCGGTCAGGCAGCCCAGAATGCAAGCCCAGGCCGGGAGGCTGAACCCACTCTTGGCCAGCCAGAGTCCATTACAGCGCAAAGAGGGAGATGTTCTTGCAAAGGAAGACTGGCAGAAGGGAGCAGGGGCCGTTCCAGTTTGTTTTTTGGGGGGCAAAGTGTTCCTAGAGCCCTCGAATGATAAAGGGGTTGGAACACTTTCCCTATGAGGAAAGGTTAAGGCGCTTAGGGCTCTTTTGCTTGGAGAAACGACGACTGAGGGGTGACATGATTGAGGTTTATAAGATTATGCATGGGAAAGAGCAGGTAGAGAAAGAGGTACTTTTCTCCCTTTCTCACCATACAAGAACTCGTGGGCACTCCATGAAATTGCTGAGCGGTCAGGTTAGAACAGATAAAAGGAAGTCCTTCTTCGCTCAAAGAGTGATTAACACATGGAATTCACTGCCACAGGAAGTGGCGGCGGCTACAAGCATGGACGGCTTCAAAAGGGAATTAGATAAGCATATGGAGCAGAGGTCCATCAGTGGCTATTAGCCACAAGCTATAGATAGGGACTCTGGGGCAAGTGATGCTCTGTCCTCTTGGTGCTTGGGGGGGTCAACAGTGGGAGGGCTTCTAATGTCCTGGCCCCACTGGTGGACCTCCTGATGGCACTGGTATTTCTGGCAGCAGGGAGCCTGGGCGATGCAGCAGCGCGAGGACGTGAGAGCAGGCAGGGGGTGCTGAGGAAGAGCTCTCCCTGGGGTCCCCCTTTGGAAGTCCGTCGGATGCCTCAGTGCGCTGCCGGGTCAGAAGGTCCCAGGCCACCCCCGCCCTTACCTCAAGAAGGTGGATGAGTAAAAGAGGTCCCTGCTTTTTCTCTCCAGCTGGGTGGTGGCAAAGGCAGCTGTGGGGATGGAGAAAGGGGGTGATGTTAGGGACTCATGTCCAGCGCAATAAAGAAAGGCTCGGAGGGGGGGGAACTGTTGAGGGAAGGGTTGGGTGGCTGACTGAACTAAGAGATGCCAATGGTGTGTTTTTCGAGGTGCCGTTATGATGTTATACCCCCCAATTTTGTCCTAAAACGCTTAGCAGTTGGTCAGTGTTGGTGTTGCTCAAGCCCTGTTTGAGTGGGATGCAGTGGATATGGTTATGAATACATCCCCGCCCCCTATTTTCCTTTCAGTGCAGTGGAGGCTGTGGGCAGGGGAGAATGATCCGGCATGTCTACTGCAAAACCAGCGATGGGCGTGTGGTGCCTGAATCCCAGTGTAACGTGGAGACCAAGCCGCTGGCCATATACCCCTGCGGGGACAAGAACTGTCCGATGCACTGGCTGGCCCAGGACTGGGAAAGGGTAAGAGAACTTTGGGGCCGGCTTGTCCTGGTGGTGGTGTGGCCTCCTTCTTCCCCAGGCAGGCGTTCTCCATCGCGGCACGAAGCGGGCATGAGCAGTGCAACAGACTCCCCTGCAGAGAGAAACAGAGAAAGAAAGAGACGTGCAGCTTGCACTCTGGTTACCTTGAGTGTCCTCGAAGGAATGCAAGCAGAGTTGCTCACTGAGGGGTCAGACAGGTTCTGAGTGGTTCTGGGGAAGGGGCACGTGAATGCCAAGGAGGCCCCAGCGGCTGCGCTCAAAAGTGCTGCTGTGCAGGAGAAGCATGAAGCCCAAGTCAGCTCTTGTTTGTCAGGAGGTGAGTTCCAGTCTGCACACTGTGCTGTCAGACACCAAATGCCCCCCCTCCCCCCAATTCTGCCTCTGGGGAAACGTCAGATTTGAGAACTGGTATAAATTATGCAGTTACAAGAAGTGGGACCCACAATACTCCCCACAGCTCCCCACCTACAGAAGCAGAAGAAGTGGCAGCAGGTGAGCCCAGCCTTCTCCCTCCCCGCCCCCCCTGGCATTGGTGTCGATGCCAGCCCGCCAACCTTTCTCCCTCCACCCCCCCAAGTGGCAGTGAGGCCTGAATGGCTCACAGCTGCCGGCCCATTAAGCTTTCCCCTCTCCCTTTCCCCCCGGCAGTGGTGGCGAGGCTGGCCCGCCAAGCTTTCTCCCTCCACCCCCCTGAGTGGCAGCGAGGCCTGAACGGCTCACAGCCACTGGCCACCAAGTTTTCTGCCTCCACCCCCCCCCAGCGGCCCCCCCCCCCCCCCCCAGCGGTAGTGGCAGCGAGGCCTGAATGGCTCACAGCTGCCGGCCCGCCAAGCCTTCTCCCACCTCCCCTTCAGCAGAGGCAGAGGCAAGACAGTTGCCAGGGCATTCTCTGCACATGCACAGGGAATGCTCTTTTACTTTTGGAGAATTTAAGTATCCCCCCTATAGTTTTTTAAACTTTTTAGATTTTTCTGCACACCTGGGGATTGCCCCAAATGTGCAGGAAAATCTCTTTGCCACCTAGGGGCCCCCGATGTGCGGATTTAGATATCCGCACTCAGGGGGCGACTTGGCTATTAGTATATAGACAAGAGGAGACCCGCAACAAAATGTTGCGTAATG
>NW_015163101.1:947930-952681 GCF_001447785.1 Gekko japonicus | reverse complement strand
CGGGAAGCTGCTTGGCCCTCGCTGTTCCCCCCCCAACCGGGCACTGAAGCGAGGGACGAGCGGCAAGCCGCTCGTCCCTCGCTATTTCCCTCCCCCCCCAAGTCGGCACTGAAGCCGGCACTGAAACTCCCTCAACCCGGAGTTTGCAGAGCGTTCCGTGCGCATGCACACGGAACGCTCTGGCACTTTCAGCGGGATTTAAACATCCCCCCAATTTTTTTTCAATATTTAGGATTTTTGTGCACACGTGGAGACTGCCCCACGTGTGCACAAACCTCTCCCTCCCCCCCAAGTGCCCCCGATGTCCGGATTTAGATATCCGCACATCAGGGGCCACTTCACTATTAGATATATAGATGTGTGTATCTGCTCATTCTGCATAGTGCATTCTGCTGGGGAAACGAGGGGTGCAGGGACCTTTTCATGCGCTCCTGTCCCCACTGTGTTCTGTTTGGGGAGGGAGAGAAGCTGATAAAGCACAAACACAGAGAGAGAGAGAGAGAGAGAGAGAGAGAGAGAGAGAGAGAGAGAGAGAGAGAGAGAGAGATGTTCTAAACCAAAACTCAGTTTATTCCATTACACACTCTTAAGTCAGAAAACACTTTTGTAGCATTTCAGCATTCAACATAGAATATTTCAACACAACCCCAATACATAAACAGTGCACTTGTGATTGTATAAAGGATATCCTTGGTTGCACTGCCAAGACCCATAACAGAAGGGTTGTTGGCCAGAACAGCAAGGAACAAAACTAAATCCAGACATTAAGAACCCTTTTCCAAACAAAGGGGCTAATTTAACTGTCAGTCAAGTCTGTGGCAAGCATTTGACATACATCCGATGTATACAACAAAGTCAGCCCCTTTCTTTCGATCTCTGGGGTCAGGAAACTCAACAGAAACTGGGTTAAGCTAGGTTGACTCAGAGAGTCCCAGGAAGCTAGGTTTGGGTACTCTTATCTATTTAGAATCTGATAGTGACTCCTGACCTCTGCAAAGTATAAACATTCCCAGAAGGCAAAAGTCATGTGAGGCAAAAAGGCATGTATGGAGATATCTGTACCTGATGGCCACAGCACTTAGAGTCCTGAAGCCTCCAGGGAAACAGAACCACGGATTCAACTATAGAGGCCAATTACTATAGAAATTAAAGTCACATAGGTTTATCAGAGGACTGAGGCTCACTCCAGGCCCTAATTCCGTGACACATTCTGCTTCTCCCAGTCGTGGGAGTTCCCCAGGGCGTTGGAGTTCCCAGCCCATTGGGGATTCAGATTAGGAAAGGTTCCGTTGACACATTCTCAAGCTTATCTCTGCAGCCCCGGAGCATAAGAAACCTGAATTGTTATTTTTTTTAAAAAAAGCTAAAATTCAAAGGGCAAGGATTCCTGCAGTACACACAGCCTTGGATGCAAAAGAAGTAGTGGATAGGGCACGTTGCCCTTCTGAAGGTGGGTAGATTCTCTCATGATTTCCATTTGGCCTTTACCCTGACAGTGCAACACCACGTGTGGTCGTGGGGTGAAGAAACGGATTGTGCTTTGCCTGGAGATCGTCACTGGGAAGATCAAAACCCGCAGCCCAAGTGAATGTGATGTCACCAAGAAACCCTCTGAGGAAACCACCTGCTTTGAACGCCCTTGTTTCAAGTGGTACACAACCCCTTGGTCTGAGGTGAGGGGTGTGGAATACATGTACAAACAAGTCCAATAGTGAATGGTGTCAGTTATGCTGCCATTGTGGCTGGTGGAGGGGGAGGTGGTTGATTTGTGTCTTCTTTCAGGTCTGGTATGTGTGGTTTCGATTCTCAGTGGTCCTTTTATTGCTGTTTGACCTCGGTGTCTGCTGCACTGCTTTCCCTTGGAATGTGAACCCGTTAGTTTTAGGCTCACAAAGGCTTCTTCCCTGATTGGCTTTGAACCATCAGGAGACCCTGCTTTGAACCAGGTATAATTGACCCTTTCCCGCTTTTTGACTTAGTTCTGACACTGAATGTGTAGGGATGACTTGCCTTTACTGGAACGATAAAGTGAAACTTCATTGAAAGCCTGTTGTTGATTCCTGATTGCTGCAAGACTCTGACATGTATATGGGTGACTGCAGTTCAAGGTCTACATCAGCAATGAACACAGTATGCAGCTCTGGACAGTGCCCATCATAGTAGATTTATTTTATTTTATTTATTCATTTATTTATTTATTTATTTATTATTCACATTTCTATCCCGCCCTCCCCGGAGGCTCAGGGTGGCTTACAGGGCGTATCGCCAGATAAAACAATAAAACAATACCAAATAGTAAAATACATCACCATTAAACCAATTTTGGTGCTCCTCTCAGTCAATTCCCAAATTCCAAATTACACTTTCTAAAAGCAAGATGGCCACCCCCTACACCTCCCGTTCTCGCCCATAGTGCAGCGATTATGGGGTATTGATGGAACGTGCCCCCTCCTGATGTCCATATATGGGGTGTTGATGGTAGACTAGTGCGTTGGTAGTGCACTAGTGATGGACTAGTGGTGGCGGCTCCTATTCAAAAGCCTGGCGGAAGAGCTCCGTCTTGCAGGCTCTGCGGAACTGTGCTAGGTCCCGCAGAGCCCTGATCTCCTCTGGGAGCTCATTCCACCAGATAGGAGCCGCCACCGAGAACGCCCTATTCCTGGTCATGGTAAGTTTGATAGCCCGGGGCCCTGGAACATCTAATAGATGTTGGGTCCCCGACCGTAGTGCCCTTGGGGGAACATGTGGGGCAAGGCGGTCCCTTAGGTAATCAATTAATTAAAAAGGTTCCCTGGATTCTCTTCCATATTAGTGAAACTTCAGGGCTTATTGAGATGCTGAAGCAAATATGTGAACTTCCAATTTAATTTTGCTAGGAGGAAAAGCCATTGTCAGTATTTCCAAATTCCCTATAAAACAGTAGCATACCGCAACAGAAACCACCTCCCTCAATAGCTGTCCTTTAAGCTGCGTGTGTGTGTAACGTTGCAGCTGCTGTAAGAGTATAGCAACTTCTCAATGGGTTTTCAAGGCCAGATATGAAAAGAAGTGGTTTGCCATTGCCTGCCTTTGTGTAGTGACCTGGGCTTCCGTGATGTCTCCCTGCCAAATACTGACCAGGCCCATCTTGCTTAGCCTCCACAATCGGGCTAGCATGGGGCCGTCCAGGTCAGGGCTTACTCCATCTCCTGTTAAACTTTTGCCTCCCTTCATTCAAATTTATCCTAGCCAATAAAATCACTGGGATCTGTAGCTGACTGACCTACTGCCTAAAGCCTTGAGTGGCGTCCCTTTCTTGATGCTTGAAGATTCTCACCCCGCCCTCCTTACTGGGCGTGGTCACTGCCCTTCCCGGGCCAAACGGTGAGAGGAAGAAGCCCTCCCTCCCTCCCCAGACTTCCCACTCGTGCCCCTGGCGTCCTCACGAGCAGGGCCAGTCCTGATTACATCTTGGCAAGTGGCGTTCTGCTCCAAGCCTTGGCACTGACGGGCCCAATGCCTCGGCCAGGCCAGCTGGTGCAGCCTGGGCCCTGCGAGTTCCGAAGGGGAGGAGTTCCTTCTTCACGCTCTTCCCCAAAAGGGTGATTGACGCACCTTCACCGAGCTGGGCCTCCTTCTCTGCCTCCAACTCTGGAATGCAGGAAACATCCTCTTCTCTCTTAGAAAGGAAACACGTTGTGCTCCTCAAAGTCTCTTCAAATTTTCTTCTGTGGCTTTTGACAGTGGATGTTAATAGAATTCTTGGTATACTCTCTGGAGATGGATGATTTCATGTTTTATGGCTGACAGGACCTTATTGTGAGTCTGTTTCAAGAGGCAGTGGCTCCCCAAGACCTCAGGCGGAAAACAGTTTCCCTCCCTCTGGCTACCCTTTAAAAAAATGAAAATATTAACGTTTTGCTCATAAGGAATCCAAATTCAACTCCACATTCATCTTAAAATGGCAAATTTTAGAAATTGTATGAAATTGACAGCATTTCTCTTATAATGTAAAATTCTGCAAGTTTTGCATCCGTTACTCTGCCCTTGTTCATTAGCACCCACCTCCCTATTCTTCTTCGACAGCCTCTTGGGCCCTTGCAATTTTGGCAGGGTTCACCCACCTGCTTTTGAGCTCATCTGACAGCCTAAGGGCTAGAAACTTGCTTTTCAAAGCAGACGAGAGCTGCCCTCCCTCCGCATCAGGGCACGCCCAGCGCCCTGGACAGCAGCTGGATTTCACTTGCAAAATGTCAGTTAAAATGTGAAGTTTCGTTGAATTATGAACATTCTGCAAATATTCATTTCCTATCTAAGTAATAGAGCAGCCTGACAGTTTCTGGCCTTGATCTGATTGTTCCCTTGTCTCTGCCAAAAATAAAAAAAAATCTTCTCTGCTTTTCACCTGCTCAGTGTACCAAGACATGCGGCATTGGTGTGAGGATGCGAGACGTCAAGTGCTACCAAGGGAAAGATCTGGTCCGGGGCTGTGACCCTCTCGTAAAACCTGTTGGCAAACAGACCTGTGACCTTCAGCCCTGTCCCACTGAACCGCCAGGTAAGGGGGGAGAGTGGTTGGCCAGGTCGGGGCTGGGAGAAATACCCGCTGCAGCTTCCAGAAAGCACCAGGATGACACTTGAAGCAGCGAAGGTTCTAGGACTGCCCCCTAATTGGCCAGGCTTTCATTAGTCTGATTTTGCTTGGATAACTCTCTCAAGCAGGAACTTCCAAATTCAAACTTTAGGGGTGTTTGTAGCCACCTTGAAAAAAA
>NW_015163101.1:943463-947650 GCF_001447785.1 Gekko japonicus | reverse complement strand
TTTTGTCATGCCCATTAGCCCACCGTCCCCCTTTTTCCCTTTAAAAAATAACCGTCCACTTTCACAGCTCTCTCGCTCGGCCGCTCGGCCAGTTGGGCCACCGCTGCTCCCTTTCCCGTTCTGTGCTGGGGCCTTCGTGGTACCCCCCCTTCCCTCTGCGGCTGCTGGACGGCCGTTGGGGCTGGGCGGGGGGGGTGCTTGCAGCCTAGCGGCTCTTTTGCCCAGCGGATTGGCCGGTCGTGCCGCTGCTGTCATCCTGCTCCCCTTCCCGTTTCGGGCTGGGGCCTTTGTGATGCCCCCCTCCCCCTCATTTTTAGCCTCCGGCTCACACATTTTTGTCTCAGCTCGGGAAGGATGGCTCCAGAGCAAAACCAATTTCTGCAGTAGCCGAATTGCTTGCTCACAACTTTAACGGCAGTTGCTCACAAAGTAAAAGTTTTGTTCACAAGACTCCACACCTGGAAAGCACATTTCACCTGGGTGCGCGAGGGTGCAGTGAGGTGGCGGCAGGCCGAGTGGAGGGGCCGCGAGGCCATGGCCCCCCGGCCCTAGCCCCCGACAGCCACCCAGCAGCCACAAGGGGGAGGGGGTGCCGCAAAGGCCCAACAGGAAAGGGAGCGGCATGGTGGTGGTGGCCTGACCGTTCGATCCGTCTGGCAAAAGAGCGGCTAGGCTGCAAGCGCCCCCCCAACCAGCCCCAATCTGGAGCGTTTCTGATCTCTCCCCCACTTTGGAGACAGGGGTTCTGTGTTAGGTGCCTGTTTTGTCTCCTGCATCCACTCTCTGAACTCCTTCCTCATTTCCGCTTTCAGCCGGGATAGGAAATGTGCCCCCCCCCATCCATGTCCTGCTCTTCCAAAAGAGAATCCTGTGCAGAGAATGACAACCGGACTCTGTGCATCTCAGCCTCGCTCTCTGTGCTGCACAAGGTTTGGGGGCTGGCTAAGCTTGCTTTCGCACTCATTCTGAGTCCTCTCTTGTCCTCCACTCTGCGATTGTGGGCTGAGGGGGGAAGAGAGAAGGGAGGAGAGTGGTAGAGCAAGAGTGGGGGGGGGAGAGAGAGAGAGAACGAACGAACGAAGGAGAACACACAGGGGCATTGAGTGAGAGAAGCCATGTGTCCGCCTTCCCTGTTCCTCCCCTCTAGATATCTGCCTTCTCCTGCCCATTGTTGTGTAATAAGGATGTAAGGAGATTGAGCATGTGTCTAAAAAAGGGGGAGGGTTGGAGGGAGGATGCGAGGATAGGAGGGGTTTGGAGGGTGATGGGCGGGAAGGGGGAGGAGATAGATTGCACTCCGCTGTAATGCGAAAATGAAACCCCCGGAGCAGACCCAGGGCAGACTGGCTGGAAATGCTTTAAATGTGAAATTGACAAAAATGATCCGGGGGAGAAAACTCCAACGCAAATCCGAGGTAAGTGCCAAGTGAGAAATCGGCCTTACTGAAACTTAAATTTTGTCATAGGTGGCTGTTATGGAACTGTTATGTGCCTTCCAATCTGAGCTTATTAAAGTCTAGCCAGAGGGGAATGGCAGGGTGGGCTTCGATTAGAAGACAGTAAGTGCTAACCACTTGGAAGAAGGCAATTGCGGAACCCCTTTTGAAAATCCTGTTCTTGGACCTGAACAAGTTCAACAAGTGTCTCATACGGCAAATATCCCTTTCCTCCTGGGGAAGATGTTGGAGCAGGTGGTAGCTGATAAACAGCTTTTCTAGACCCGTTACAATCTGGTGTCAGGCCTGGTTTTAGAACCGAAACTGCTCTGGTTGCCTTTGCCAGGTGAGAGACAGGAAACATGGCTATGGTTGATTTCCTTGGATCCTTTACTTGCATTCAACTGTAGACTTCTAGGTGGGCTGGCTGAAGTGGGTCTCGGGGCTGCAGCATTCCAGTGGTTCTGATCCTACAAGTGCTTTTTCTGCTTGGGCAAAAGCCATAACATGGACTCCTGTGACCATTGTCAAAAGTTTAACAAGCTCACTAATTCAAAGCCAGTCCTTTGGGAACGGGCTCTTAGTGCTGCTATCCCACCACCTTCTCCAGCATGAACAACTCTTTAAAAGTTAACCTCATAATCTAAGACCACTGCTAAGTCCTCCGTCGAGCCTTTAGGAACCAGCACCTTGGATACTAACGTAGACTTTGGGACCATCGGCATCATTGTCAGGAAAGCAGAATGATGCCGCTTTGCACAAGTGATGGGCCAATGGCTGATGGAGCACACAGCACAGCCAATGGGAGAGCTGGAAAGAGCCAACGCATTAGGGCTTTTATATATATATCAGATGTCCATTACCTTCATTGGGTGTCCCTGAGTTCTAGAATTTTGTCTGAGGAAGATGTTCTCCCTATTCACTCTCACCACCCTGTGCCTAATTTTGTAAACCTCTATCATGTCCCCCTTCCACCGTCTTTTTCCGTAGCAAAGATGCTCCATCTCCCTAATCTTCTTGGTCACCCTCTTCTGTACTTTTTTCCAGCTCTGCAACATTCTTTTTGAGATATGGCGACTAGAACTGCACACAGTATTCCAAGCAAATTTGCACCATAGATCTGTACAATATTGGGTTGTTTTATGTGCAGTTCCTTTTGCCATATTTGCTCAGCTGCATACTGGGTTGGCATTTTCATTGAGTTATCCACTATGACTCCAAGATCCCTTTCAGTCTCAGCCAGTTCAGACCTTATGTATTTATGTATTTATTTATTTGAATTTTTACCCCACCCGCCCAGCCAGAGCCGGCTTCTCACCCTGTACCTATGGATGGTAGATGTATACCTTCCAGTGTGCATCACTTCATGCTTACCTACACTGAACTGCATTTGCTACAGTTGTCCAGTGGCCAAATTGAGAGAGATCCTCCTGGAGGCCTTGGTTTTCATCATACTGAATAATTTTTTATCATCCACAAACTTGGGCACTGCACTGTTCACTCTAAATTCTAGACCATTTATGAACAGATTCAACAGCAGCAGTCCCAGTACCAATACTTGTGGGACCCCAGTACTCGCTTCCCTCCATTTATTCCTATCCTCTGCTTCCTGTCATTTAATCACTTTTTAATCCATAAAGGGACCTTTCTTTTTATCTCATGACTAATAAGCTTACTTAGGAGTTTTGGGGAAGGGACCTTTTAAAATGTTTTTTGGAAGTCCAAGTATATAATGTCCACCAGTTCAGTTTCTGAAAGAACTCCAAAAAGGGTGGTGAGGCAGGACTTCCTTTTGAAGAAGATATGCTGGTTTCCCCTTTTTTTTCTTATACAAAATAGAATAATTAAGCATGTATAGCAGTTTCTGCTAATTTACCTGGGACAGATGTTAGGCTAACTGGCCTGTAATTTCGTGGTTCCCCTGTGAATGCTCTTTTAAAAATCAGTGTACCATTTGCTACTCTTCAGTCTTCCACGATAGAGGCTGATTTTAGCGACAGGTTACACATGCTGGTTAGTAGAGCAACCATTTAATAGAAGCACTCAGCTATATGCTGTCCTGACCCACAGATGTACTGCTTTTAATTTTGTCCAGTACTCGTGGAGCTTCATCTGTTGTGTCTTCAGTTTGACACAGTTCTTCAGATTCTCTTCCCCAAACAACAGGGGAAAAGAGCAGGAATAAATGGACCATTTTTGCAGTTGGAGAGAAGTGAGCAATGAAGAGTCCCATAAGGGTCAATATTAGGAACGGGGAGGAGGGGGGTGCTTGATGGGAGATGCTTTCCTGATTGCTTGGAGGCAACATGGCTGCCACGTCTTCTTTGCCATTCCGTTCATCACTACGATGGTCAAGGTGGAGCGAGAAGGAACCGGAGGCATCCTAATTGCTCCTTTAGAGCTGAGAAAATGTTGCTAGCCCAGGGGCACCTGCCACTCCTCCCCAAGACCTATGACCTTTTTTCTCAGGGTTGTGGCAGGATGCTACACCTATTCCAGACATGACCATACTACAGCTGGTTTCATGGAGAATAACTCAGGATCACCCCTTCAGCTGCCCTTCCTGAACACAAGGAGGCCACCACCAGGCTCTCCTCGGACAGTACATGGACACACTTTGACCCATTCACTTCCTCTTAGGGTTGGGACTCTCTCACTTGTCTGCTCACATCTGCATGTGGATATTCATCTCCAGCATCTTCACCCTCAAGGAACTGGACAGTTTCCCCCCCCCCGAGGGTCCACCTGGCT
>NW_015163101.1:936778-943442 GCF_001447785.1 Gekko japonicus | reverse complement strand
TCTGTTCACACAGCTGCTGGTGAAGGTGCTCTTCTGGAGCCCTACGTGACCCTGTGGGTCCCGGATGAGGAAGCCCTTTGGAGCCCTGAGCCACCTGCAATCATAGGTTGCTTGGCAAGGAGGGCCAGTGGACTCCGAGCTTTTCACTCCAGCCTGCACAGGGATAAGGCCATACTGCATCCGGGAGTCTCCTTTCTGCTAAAGGTGGCCTCTGGTTTCCACTTCAGCCAGGAGCCGGTCCTACCCACCTTCTTCCCTAATTAGTGCACAGCGGCCGAAGGAGCCCTTCACACCTTGGACTCTAGAGGGGGACAAGCTTTCTGTCTGGACAGGATTGTCCCCTTCAGGAGAAGGCCTGCCTGCTTCCTGAGTCACGCCGGCCCCAACAAAGAGCTGACTGCACTTGAGGCGCTGGGGGCTGAGCCCATTAGGCGACCACTACTGAGAACTGCCAGATCATGTCCCCCCAGAAAGAACTGTAGCAGCAACCTCTACAGAGGATTCTGCAGGGCAGCCACTTGGTCTCAGCTTCCCACATCTATGAGACACCATGCCTTGGGTGTCAAAGCTCAGGAGGAGGCATGGCTGCATCTCTGCCCACCTCCAAGTATGTCGCTTTGCTAATGTAGTCCCATTTGAGGTGATGTTCTGTGCACCTTGGTGTTCAGTCATGCCAGCCATATGACTATGTCTTTGGACAGCGCTGGCTCTTCAGCTTGGAAATGGAGATGAGCACTGCCCCCTAAGCAATGTTCCCTCTAAGCCGTGGAGTCTTGTGAGCGAAAATTCCACTTTGTGAGCAACTGGCACCAAAGTTGTGAGCAAGCAACTTGGCTACTGCATAAATTAGGTTATTCTGGAGCCCAATCCTTCCTGAGCTAAGACAAAAAATGTGTGAGCCGGAGGCTAAAAAGCTGTGAGCTAGCTCACACTAACTCAGCTTAGAGGGAACACTGCCCCCTAGAGTCAGATTCAACTAGCTTTCAAGCAAGGGAAAACTTTACCGTTTACCGGAGACCACAAAGAGATAGAACAGGCTGTCTGATTATCTGTGCAGTCACAGAGCCCACCCTCCTTCCCAGCAAGAGATGTCTTGCTTTTCGCGTGCCGTGGCATTCTCTGAGTGACAACGGAGAAGAATGTTGTGTCTCCTGCCTAGAGGTGCATGGGAAGTGCAGGCCAAAAGGCTTTGCTCTAGAAGGTTCTAGATTCAGGCCTTGTATGGGCACTGCACCCACTGGTGTGACTTGCACTTGAAGAATGTCAGTTATAGGCAGTGTTCCCTCTAAGCTGAGTTAGTGTGAGCTACCTCAGAGTTTTTTAGCCTCTGGCTCACACATTTTTGTCTTAGCTCAGGAAGGATGGGGCTCCAGAGCAAACTAATTTATACAGCAGCCAAATCGCTCACTCACAGCTTTAATGCCAGTAGCTCACAAAGTAGAATTTTTGTTCACAAGACTCCAAAGCTTAGAGGGAACATTGGTTATAGGTAAGCCACCTGGTCGTCTTCCCCCCCCCCCGGTTAATTGTATGCAGTATCTTGTTTTGAGAACCTGTGGTGGCTGCAGAGTGTGTGACATAATGCCAGCATCATTTCAGTGGGTGTTATGTGTGCAGAAGTGAAATCCAGGATGGTTCACCCAAAAACATCCTGTGGATTTGAGCGGAGAAGGGTGGGGCCGCAAGAAAGGAAGGCTGTTCTTCGTTTTGCCTACCTCTCTTTCCCAGGTCTTGCATCTGACCCTCCCCCCCTCCCCCTCTGCAGATGACAGCTGCCAAGACCAAGCCGGAACGAACTGTGCCCTGGCCATGAAGGTGAACCTCTGCAGCCACTGGTACTACAGTAAAGCCTGCTGCAGGTCCTGCCGAGCTCCACATTCCTAGGAGGGGAGAGCAGGGGGTCCCCAGTTTCCAAAGAGCAGCAGGAGGATGTGAGAGCAGACCCTCCTGCTTGTCTGCTGCACCACTGAAGAGCAGGGCTAGAAGGCCTGGACATTGGAGAGGTCTCCTCCACCTTCTTCCTTCCTCTCTCTGTCTCTTTCGTGCTTCAGCATGAAGGAATAGTCTACTTTTCTCTCTTTGCCTTTCAGCACAAACTTTGGTACTACTGTCCACCAGCCCTACCTGCTTGTAAAGAAGCCGCGGACGTAGGGCCATAAAGATGGATCTGGTTCTTCTTCCTCAGGCTGTGATTTTCCTTTCGTTCACCATTTCCTAGTAGCTTAGCAGGATTTATATCCAGATGAGTCTTTTCATTTCAGATGCTCCCTTCAGTGCCAGAGAGATTCTGAGCATTTGTGTACACACGTCCCAACCCCTCTGCTTGGCATCCAAAGCCTCTCTGACCAGACCAGTTTGCACCGATTCAAGCTGAAGAGGTTCTAATGTCATGCTTGATGAGAAGCCCCTTGGTTTGGGGGTTGCTTTTTTAACCAGAAGGGCAAACCTCTGGGGTTTACAGCTTGCATGACAAGGATGCGTTCTATCAAGTCAAAGGCCAGGCCAGCCATCTGTCTTGCTCCTGACCCCGCTACAGCAGGCAGACGACTCACTTTAAAACAAACACACACACACACACACACCAACTTAGGATGCCACAGATAATTCTATCTATGTATACATTCCTACTTTGCTTTATTGAAAAAAATTAAATATTTTAAGGACAGTTACAAAACTGATTTGGGAATTGTGTGGGTGGGTGTGGGGGAATGTGTTTTGATGATATCATGGGCCAACATGTGCCTTTCACAGCTGGTGTCTGCTGCAAACATACAGAACCAGTTCCTTTTCGCTATGCAGTCCTGGAGAGGGAAAAGGACATTTGGACAAGGCGAAGGAGGGCACTTCAAGCATCCTCTCCACGGTTCTTCCATGACTGTTTTGTCTTTCTTCAGCTTGACTTCCCTTACATGCTTCCCTATTCAGCCCCCCCCCCCCCGCAGTCATGGTGACCTGAAATTAATGCTGCCCAGGCAGTTAACGCCAAAGCCCATTAGATGTAATATGTAGGTGTGTACTTTTTCCAGAGAATTTTATCTTGTAATCTAACCCCAGGCCTGTAGTCCATAATTAAAATGACATAATGCCAACATATTGTATAGAATAATGAAAACATAACAGCACTTTATATCACAAAAAAGAGATGTGTGCTCTTTTTTAATATATTTGTTTACAAATGGTGAACTTTATCCCTGTAACCATAGAACTGTACCCATATGGACATTTTAAATAAATTTTGATGTATTTATGGTGCCAGAGACTTCTCTTGGAGTTTGTCTGTGTTTTGGATACTGAATAAAAAGGGGGAAATACTGACAACCTGTAAAAGTGTAGAAAAACCATCTGGGGGGGGGTCTTAAAACCTGGCCCCCAATGTTTCTGGATACTCCCAAATATTTCCAGAATTTTTCAGAACCCATTTAACGGTAGCCAGAAAAATCCCAGATACATTTTGGATACCTAAAATATATCAGAAAAATATAAAACGTGCAACCCTAGTAGCTACACTCCCCCCACCACCGTCCATTTTTTTGGGACAAGTCACAATGTCCATAGATGTTTGGGCTGCAGATCTTTGTTCCTTTCCCCTTCTTGACTCAGTATTGTCTTCCACCCCACCTGAAGAACAGAAGGCTTTAGAAAGAAGAAGAGGAGTCTCAGAGTGGCTGACAATCTTTCCCTTCCCCTCCCCACAACAGACACCCTGTGAGGTAGGTGGGGCTGAGAGAGCTCTCCCGAGAACTGCTCATGAGAGAACAGCTTTGAAAGAACTTGTCACTGACCCAAGGTCACACCAGTAGCATGTGGAGGAGTGGGGAATCAAGCCTGGTTCTCGCAGATTAGAGTCCGTGCGCCTAACCACTATGCCAGACTTAATTCAGTAATTCTCCCTTGCTTGTATTCTAAAACAGGAAACACAATTCAGGAAACAGATGTGCCTTCACTATCGCAAATTTGGGAAACAAAGTATTAGAAACTTTTTTAAAAAGAAAGAAAGAAAAGTTGAAATACTGACGTACTGGAGTTTTGCACTTTGGGTGGCTTATTGGGCCTTGCGCAGAATCCCAACCTTGTTGATGCTACTAATAAAGTCAAAGATAAGAGTTTGTCATTTTTTTTATTTTTGTTCTCAGAGTTTGTAAGTCCTGTACAAGATTACCACATGTGAAGGTGAAGTAATGAGATGGAATTTAAAATACATACTAGAAAAAAAGAAAAATAGGAAGATTAAACACAATCACATATTAAATGCAACAAATCCAAAAAGGTTTTTTGAAACGCCGTTGAAACAAATGCAATTTTTAAGAATTGTATACAAAATTGACCCAGAATTCTGCAGAAGCGGCTGCTGTTACATCAGATCACGTCAAAGACTGAACACCAATCTCCAGCGAAACACAGCAACAGAAACTGGGCACATTTTTTTTTCTGAATTGTGTGCCTCCAAATTGGACACAACCCAGGTAAAATACTGAAATTAGTTATGAACCGAAAGAGGAGGAAAAAATAATCACCACTCCAGCCCAAGAAATGCCAGTGTTTTAAGCTATCAAGCTGTAAAAGAATCGACTTGTCTGTGAAAACAATGCCTGACGATTTAGAAAATGCTTGAGCTTGAAGTTTCTAGCCAAGGCTGCAGAAGGTCTTTCAGTCTTAAAAGCAATGCTCACCCCGCCACCCACATGGTGGGTGCAGCGTGCTCACAGAATTGTCTCTCCAAGCCACCCACTGGAATGTGCGGCCACCTTGTGTAGCAAGTGCTGGGCAGAGCATTGAGTCCAGAAATCATACAACGCTAAGAAAGTAGAAACAAGTTCTTTGTATGCCCCAACAGCAACACGTTCTCAAGGTGAGGCAAAGGCCTGCTTCATTTCTTTGCCAACATCACTTGGCATGGTTGAAAGGATGAGATCACATTTTAACTGGAAGGCAAAGAACGGGTCCAGAATGGGTCCTGTGGTCAAGCTCTTCATTGTGACTGACGAGGGGGGGGGAGTTTTTTTAGAGAAGGAAGGCTGCCCAAGGGCTGTGAGAGCTCGATGGTTTGGTGCATGTTACATTAAATGTTGCCACACTGGGCATTATTTTCGATGAAGCCAGCTGAGATGGAATTCCCCATCTGCTCACCATGGTTCCATTCCAACAGTTAGCAACCCACTGGTAGAATCTTACTGAAATTTATTCTGAACACATTTACTTCATCATGACAACCACAAGCTCAAAAAAAAAAAAATATTCCGCAGGTTAGGAAAGGCACAAACAGGTATAGGAAAAAGCCTGCATGGTTAACAAACAAAGTAAGGGAAGCTGTAAAAGGTAAAGCGGATTCCTTTAAGCAGTGGAAAGCTAGTCACAGTGAGGCTGATAAAACGGAACACAGGCTATGGCAAATAAAATGCAAGTCTGTGGTCAGGCAGGCAAAAAGGGAATATGAGGAGCATATAGCAAAAAACGTAAAAACCAGCAATAAAACTTTCTTCAAATACATTAGAAGCAGGAAACCAGCCAGGGAGGCAGTGGGGCCCTTGGATGACCAAGGGGTAAAAGGAGTACTGAAGGATGATAGGGAACCGCTGATTTTGGGAGGGGTGTTGAAAGACCTGAGTCATATTGAGGTGATGCGAGAGGAGGTCCTAAAACTGATAGGCAACTTAAAAACTGATAAATCACCAGGCCCAGATGGCATACATCTGAGACTTCTGAAAGAACTCAAATGTGAACTTCTGGATCTCCTTACAAAAATATGTAATCTTTCCTTAAAATCAGCCTCTATTCCTGAGGACTGGAAGGTAGCTAATGTCACTCCCATCTTTAAAAAGGGTTCCAGAGGAGATCCAGGAAATTACAGGCCAGTCAGTCTGACATCGATACTGGGTAAATTGGTGGAAACCGTTATTAAGGAAAGAATTAGTAGGCACATAGATGAACAAAACCTATTGAGGCAGACTCAGCACGGTTTCTGTAAGGGAAGATCTTGTCTCACTAACCTGTTAGTGTTCTTTGAGGGGGTGAACAAACATGTGGACAAGGGGGATCCAATAGATATTATTTACCTTGACTTCCAGAAAGCTTTTGATAAAGTTCCTCATCAAAGGCTCCTAAGTAAGCTCAAAAATCATGGGATAAAAGGACAAGTCCTTTTATGGATCAAAAACTGGCTAATTAATAGAAAACAGAGAGTGAGTATAAATGGGCAATTTTCTCAGTGGAGGGTGGTAAGCAGTGGGGTACCGCAGGGATCAGTACTTGGTCCACTGCTTTTTAACTTGTTCGTTAATGATTTGGAGTTGGGAGTAAGCAGTGAAGTGGCTAAATTTGCGGATGATACGAAGTTGTTTAGGGCGGTGAAAACCAGTGAGGATTGTGAGGCACTCCAAAGGGATCTGTCAAGGATGGGCAAGTGGGCGTCAACATGGCAAACGGGGTTCAATGTGGCCAAGTGCAAGGTGAGCCAAAAATCCTAAATATAAATATACATTGATGGGGTCTGAACTGGCAGAGACTGAAAAAAGTGCAGAAAAGGGCAACTCGAATGATAAAAGGGTTGGAACACTTTCCTTATGAGGAAAGGTTAAAGCGCTTAGGGCTCTTTAGCTTGGAGAAACGACGACTGAGGGGTGACATGATTGAGGTTTATAAGATTATGCATGGGAAAGAGCAGGTA
>NW_015163101.1:925361-936552 GCF_001447785.1 Gekko japonicus | reverse complement strand
TAGCGACAAGGTATAGATAGGGCCTCTGGCGCAAGTCTTCTTAGTGCTTGGGGGGGGGGGTCAACAGTGGGAGGGCTTCTAATGTCCTGGCCCCACTGGTGGACCTCCTGATGGCACTGGTATTTCTGGCCACTGTGTGACACAGAGTGTTGGACTGGATGGGCCTTTGGCCTGATCCAACATTGGCGTCTCTTATGTTCTTATGTACAATGCTGTGCCATCTCTTTGGACAGCGTTCATCATTTTTATGGTGGAACTTTCTCCTCATGCGGCTCTGCCCCAAACACTGGGTCCAAAAGCCACTGGGTGATTCTCTGCTGCTCAAAGGAATGCTTGTTTTAGCTCCAGTATGACCCACATGTGATGCCCATTGTTAAGCCCGGAGGCCGCACCTGGGCCTGTGCTGGACATACGGAGAGCCAGCGCCAAACCCGGACCCACCACGACGGAGCTAGTGCCCTTGTGCCCTTCCCTTCTGCTGCTCTTGAGCTGCTTTGACAATTGGATGGAAGCATCAGCCCCAGTAGCTCCTGGGGCAGTACAAGGAGACAGCATTCCTGACAAATGGATAAACAACCCAACGGCCAGATTAAACGTTCCATTGGCCAGATGTGGCTGGGGGGCATGATTTGCACACAGGGTTAATTTGAGATGTCCCGATGTTAGCCATTAAAAATCCCCAGTCAACCCAAATGATGTGCCATGATGCTCAGTGTTACTCCATTGGATCCAGATCCCCTCTTTTCAGATTTCCAGCCTGGTTACTGTGCTGCCCCGGGGGGGGGGGGGGGGGGGGAGGGCTCTATGCAAGGAAGCCTGCTTCCACACGCCCATCTCTCTTGTTGGGTCAATCGAACTCACAGTTAACATTCTGACCTTTACTAGTAATTAGCATCAGAGAGCATCACACATGATTTTCTTTTCTACGTCTATTCTGAGAAGCATGAGCCCAGCGCTGCAGAAGAATTTCTGACCAAAGTGGCTTCTGAAAGAGGGATGAGGATAATGACCTGCACATCTCCCTGGTGGGATGCAGCTGATCAAACGCATGTTAGGAGTTGGTGGGAAAAGACAGAGGCAGCCCTGAAAAGGAGGAGGCCCCACGTGGAGCAAAGTGCCGGCAGGAGGGGCAGCAACCATGCGAGTGGGTCAACATTTCCCTTGCCACGCCGGCAGGGGATGTGTGGCTAGGATTAGGGCTGCAAGGTAAACTTTAGCTGAGGGGAAGTAATCAATTTAAATTGCCCAAAAAGGCATCCTCAGCTAATTAGTAACACTTTTTAAAAAAATGTTCATTGTTTTTTAACATAAAGATTGCTAAAAACTGTGTATGGTAATGCTCTAAAAGGGTTGACTGGTATATTTTACAGATTTCTAAGCTGAGACTAGAGAGGAGCCTGTCAGTTCTTAGAGAAAAATGGGATGGAGATCTGAGGGTAGTTATACCAGCTGAACACTGGAAATGGATTTGGTCTAAAAACCTTCTCCAGTTTATTTCCAGTCGATCGAAAGAAGAGCTATAATCTCAGTTCCAGTGGTACCCAACACCATCTAACCGAGGGGGTGTATATAATCTGGATGGATGTTAGGGCTGTCTGAGCTCTGGAACAGACTTCCTATATATGTTTTGGCAATAGAAAAATATTGGAAAGAGGTTTTGACACTGATCATGGAAATGGCAGGATGTACTCTTTTGATGAATCCAAAGGTGGTTATGCTGGAGTGACTTAAAAAAAACCCAGAATCCATCTGGAAGATTCAGAAATTATAAAATTTCATTGCAGCAGCCCATATAAGTGTACTTATGGGGGGAGGAATACATAAATGCTTTAGGGGGAAACAGACGGGTACAGGAGGATTTCAGTGACCGCATTAATGTCAAAAGGTTAGTAGTACCTCCTCTTCAATAATGGGCAATGTTTGTAATGCACAGGAATTACAGATATCTTGACAATGTACAACTGTATTTTTTACCGTGTTGTAAATTGGTGGTTCTTTGTTCGATTTTATTCTTGTGTGCGTTTATGTGTATAAACGTGGAAGTATGATAATGACCACATTAAAAAGTGCTGCCGGCTGGTGTCCCCTTGGGAGAGGCAGCCCCCCCCCCCGCACCCGGGGACTTCAGCAGGTGGGCAGCCGCTCAGCCACTTTTGCACTCAGATGCAAACGGCGTCAATTCATCAGTCAACTAAAGCGCATATGACTGATCAACAAAGAAGATTCCTTCCGTTCGCTGCTGGTGCTGCTGACATATTTCCAGGGTGTTTTATTCCGTGTGTTTCGTCTGTACTGGCAGGCACCTCGAGCTCCCTCAGGGAGACAGGGGGCTAACAGATGCTTTAAGTAAGCAAATAAAATAAAATATTAGAATAAATTCTATCAGAGGTTAATTTTGTTTGACGGGGGGGGAGGGCTGTCTTTTTTTCCAGACTTGTGTAAAAGGTACCATGTACTCAGGTAAAGCGCCTGGCCCGCCACAAGCAATCCTTAACAAACTAAAGCAAATAAATCGGTGTCTTTAAGGATGGGAGCAGACAATGCTAAATGAATGTGGTTAAAGGTGACGCTGCAAGAATCAAACCCATGAAGCATCTGAGGCCGCCCCTCCAGGAAGCTCACCTGTCACCTGCAAAGTGACCAGCTGCAAGCTCCCTTCCCTCAAAGTGCCCAGCTGCAAGCCCCCTTCCCTTCCAGTCCTCCCATTCAGACTTCGGGGGGGGGGGGGGGCTAAGTGAAGCATGTGAAGACGGGAGGCCTCTTTCCCAACATGCTCGCATAGGAAGCTGGCCTAGGAAGGCTGGGGAGTTGCAACAAGATCCCGCCCAGCCCATCTGGGGACGAGGGAGGGAAGGGTGGTGTGCAATGGCAGCTGAGGGTGCGCCTCCTTGCGTGTCCCTCCCTCCAAAGCAGGCATGCCAGAGACACCCTGGTCTTCCCACTGGCTCAGAGGGGGGGTGATGTTCTTTGCTTACAAAAGGAGGCCCAGTATCAAAATCTCCTTTCTCTCTCTCTCTCTCTCTATATATATATATATAAAATCAGTCCCAATGCTTGGCTTTAGAAAACTTACACAGCCACCCACCCTCTACTGGCATTCTGTCCCCCCCTCCCCCTCCCCTTAAGCAAGCTTTATTAGTTGGTACACAGAGCTATATGTAATAACATATAAATACATTCATCTGTTCAAAAGACTCCCCATAGATTTTCTTCATGAAAAAGAGTGACGCTGTTTCTAAAAGCCGCAAGAAGGTAGGAAACCATCCACCGCCCTCTGGGTGCCCGCGGGAGCCGTGCCCCGTGTGTCAGACGTCAGTGCTGATGCTCCGGCTGCGGGAGAAGGCTTCGCGCATGGCCGTCAGGCGGTTGGGGTTCAGGGCCTGGAGGCCGCTCACACTGACAGGCAGCTCCAGGTCTTCCTGGCTGATGGCCTTGTAGTTGATGCGGTCGCCTCCATTTCGGACTTCCTCTTCCGGCTCTTGCAGGAAGAATGTGGGAGGCTCAAAATGGGAGCAGTTGGGACAGACCGTCCGGCACTGGGAAGGCTTCTTGTAGGGGGAAGAATGATACAAAGACGGGCCGTTGGTCAGTGCCACGTTGCGGTTGCAGTGGAGAGGAGGGATGTGGGAGTCCACAGCAAAGTCTGGCTCGTCTGCCTCTTCTTCTGATTCATCCTTCTTGCAGCAATAATACTGGGGAAAGACCCAAAGAAATTTAGTAGCCAAGGATCCAGGGCCACCCCCAACTCCTCTCTTGTTCCCCACGCATACTTATGCTGTTTGACAATGGCCACAAAGCAGCCTAAAACATCGGCAAAGCAACCACAATCACGAAACCACAACAAACATCCCCCAACACAATTCTGAATCAGAACCCTGCTGAGAGGTCCCAACACCATAACACTCAAAGGCCAAATAAGGGTTTTTGCTGTCTTCCTAAGAGGAGCAGACCTGGTGTCTTTCTTTCAGCAAGGCATTCCTGGGGATGGGGCGGGGCATGCGGAGAGACCCTCAAATGCGGGGCTGAAGGAAGCCGAAAGGAAGTGCAACCCAGGGTGGTTAGAGAATAAAAGAATCCAAGGAGAGCAAACGAAACCGGAAACGAGAAAGTGAAAAAGGAAAGTTGGTAAGTAAGAGAAAAGAAATGAGACATCTGGGGAGAAGATGGGCTTTTACACATGGCTTTTTGGGGGGGGGGGATCCTGGCCCCATACCACTTTGGTTTAGCCCCTGATTCCCTCACTCATGTTGATCCTTTGGTTTTCACTTTGGGGGTTTTTTTTTGTCTCCCCCTCTTTGTTCTCAGTTCTTTTGAGACCACTTTTACCCCAACATTTTCTGGAAGCTGATTTTGAATTGCCTTTTCCCTCCTTGCACATAATATTTCTGTGGTTTTCTTTGTCCCCACCATTCACACCCACGTCCAGCCCATTTTTTTTGAAGATTGGACTCTCTCCTCCTCCCTGAAGATAAATAGTTTCTTTTACTTTTTTTTTAATGGTACCAAAACACTGATATAGCACTAGAACGTTGTAACCCATAGGCTTGGCAGGTACTCCGAATCCCCAGCTTTCATTAAAAAAAAAAGTAAGCCTCTATCCCCCTTCCCTCACAGAGATATAAGGAAAAAGGCATATTTCTGCGAGGGAAGAGACTTAACTTCTGCTTTTAAATGAAAGCTGGGAATTCAGAGAACCTGCTAAACCTCTTCTTACAATGCTCTAGCAGTATATCAGTATTTCTGCACTTAGTGCGTGATTTTATAATCCTCTTGCAAGTCCTCTCTTAGCCATCTTTCCCCCCCTAACCTGAGAAGCCCTCGCCTCTTTAGCCTTTCTGCATAGAAAAGGCATTCCAAAGTCCTTGCTCATTTGGGTTGTCCTTTCGGCACCTTTGCCAGTACTACAATATCCTTTTTGTGACTAGAGAGGGGCACAGCAGTACAAATGCGGCCATGCCTGAGATCCACAAAAGAAGCCACAGATTTACACAAGGAGCCCTGGGATGAGTGGGAAGGGCTTTCAGCACCCTGCATTTTGCTATTCCTCTTCTGAGAAGAGGACCGACAGACCTGCGACCAACAGATGGAGTGGTCAGCATGGTGTCATGAATGAGATCGAATTTTACATCCATTTATTTCATAACTGTGTTTTCAATTTATTAGCCTGGTTATATTCAGGAATTTTGCCCCACCAATAGATCCCATTTGGGATGACAAGATGGCGCCGTCTCAAGGCCACTCTGATGTGTCCTGAAGTCCCCTTGTGACTACACACAGAGCCCACATCACAATCTGTGTAACATTTCCAAGGAAGAAAGAATGAACTGATCTGGGCCACCCACATTGTTTGATCCAAGTACCTGAAGCCTACAGTAGCAGAGCACGGCTATGATGCAAAGTAAGATGACAGTCGCTAATATTCCGCCTGTGATGACCACAGTTCCGGCTGTCATTCGACCTCTTCTCCATTAACACCCTGAAAGACACAACAGGTGGAAACTGCACAGTCAGAGAAGCAACGTGTTAAAACAACTCATACCACATGGGCATAACTCCACAGCCAACCAAAGCAGCTGCCCGGCAGAGGTATTTTTCGGGAGCAACAAGATGTGCTCCAAGAGGTGCCACCCAAGGATCCCCAGCCAGGTTGCTGCAACAAAGCCATGACACCACCACTGGCCACCTGCATCTCTGCTGAAACCCCACCAGGCGGCACAGACCCCCAGCCCTTCTCCCCCAGGGACCCATTTTCTACCGGATGTCAGCGATATTCATTGAAGCCCTTCTGTCCCCCTTGTCTCCCCACTGGGGACTCTACACAGAAGCACAGGACAGATCAGCCTACAGAATCATCCCGTGCTGATCCCACCCCCACCCCCAACAGCAGAATGTTGATGGGAACAGAATCCACAAGGCCTTCATCTGGGATACGAGGGAGGAGAACAGATGACGTAAACTGGGTTGGGTCCCCATGGGGAGGATGGCAAAGTATAAAGGAAGTGGTGGTGCGGGGGGTGAAATCCGGGGTGCTTCTGGAGTTGTATTTCTGGAACCAGTGCACAACAAAGAAGAACAAATAATAGTCTGCCCCAAAGAGCAACTTCGGCATGCCAAAATGCTTGCTCTTCTGCAACATAAAATAATAATATTTGACCAGCTAAAATTTTTTAAATAGTATATGTTTCTGGCAGACAGGAGGTTAGTTTTGATCGGCTTAATTTTGTTTCTGCCTGGCTTTGGTGCCCTGCTCTGCTGTGGTACTTCTGCAGAGAGCCAACCACAAAAAATAAAATCTGTTTTGCTTGGGAAACAGAACGTATCATTTTAATAATATGCTGACAACTCTTAAAGGACTACAGTTTCTCCTTGTGTGAAATCGGTTAGCTGCTCTCAAAAAACCCTCCTTTCTTGTTAGAAGATATCTGAAGCCAGGGGTCATTTCGTAGAAAAAGAGCTAGGGGAACTCATTAGCATAACTCATTAGCATATGCCACACCCCCTGACATCAGGGGCCCGGCGGTGGACCTGCAAGGCCAGCGGGAGTGCGAGGAAGCCCCGCCAAGGCCCTCCCTGGCCCCAGGCAGGCAGGGGTGGGGAGAGGCGGGGAGGAAGCAACTTACCCTCCCTCTTCTCCTGCCTCCTCCTGGCTGAATGAGGGCTGGAAGCAGGGCGGCCAGAAACAGGGGGCGGGGCGCCCCCTGTACCTCACCCGGGGGAACTGAAATGACCTCTGTCTGAAGCAGAACAAAAGGCAAAATGGAACCCCAGACTAACAGCAGAGCAGAAGAGAGAACTCACATCCCTCTTTTACACATCTAGTATTTTATCCACCTGTCTTTCTTGTCTTTAAAACGCTAACAGTGGTATGGGGAGCCCAGATGCTGTGATTTATTGCATCTCTTTGGGCTCTTGGACAGGTGGCTGAAGTCTGAAGCCCTTCCCCTCGCTCATGGGATTATTCAGAGCATCCTGGGACTACAGGAAGGTACTGAAACCAGTGGGGCACATGACTTTCCCAGGAAATTCATCCACCAATGGATTTTGAAGACAAATCACAACTGAACTGAATATTCACAAATATCTCAAATCCACCAAAAGTTTAAAAAAGAAAAGAAAACTGAATTCAAATTTGCATTTTCAATTAGAAGTTGTACTCAAAATCGAAGTGCTTTTGGCATCCCTTGCACCTTCCAGCAGACATCGAGGATGTTAGACGTCAGCTGTTAAATCCCAAAGAGCACCAGATGCAGCTACATGCTGAATACGAGCCCTCACTTTGATATTTAGCATCTCACAGTCAGACATCCAACACAGAAACCAAATGTCATAGAACACGAAACATCTGATAAAACACTGAGCAAACACTTTGTGTATTCAGAGAATATCTGGAGCACATTCAAAATAAAAACTCACAGGTGAGAACTTTTGAGCAGGCCTGCCCCGTCCTCTCGGCCAAAGAGAGTTACGACTCCCAGGCTGCCCACTGAAAAACAGGAGGCTCAGCCCAGCCAACCCTTTACTGCCTCGTTCTCTGACACCCACAGATCACCAAGTTCTCCCCTCCACTTTGCCATTTCAAGAGGTTTTCCCCTCCTCACCAGTGTTTGAAGCCAAGGATAATGTCATGACCTTCTCCTTCCATCTCCAAGGCAACTGGCATTTCTTTTGCATCAGGTTTCCTAGGTCACCAGTCTGGTGCCACAAGAGTCCAAGGGTGGAGCTGTCAACCATCATAATAATAATTAATTTCCTCTGATCATCATAATGCTATCACCAAGGAGAAGAGCAGCAAAAATAGGGAATGTAGGACTTCTGGACAACGACGCAGCAATGCGGACATCCGGTCGGGATGCTCCCAACCGGCCCCAATCCTTTTTTGCTTTTTTGGAGCCCTCTTCAGGTCTTCATGACTTTGGGGACTTCGCCGGACCTCTTGGAGGGAGATCTGGTTGCAGGAGGCTTGACCGGTAGCCCTGCAAACGGCGGTGAGCAGGGTGAGACCGATTTGCCTCAAGTGGGAAGAGAAGAAGGAGCAACATGGTCAGCCACATTTGCACTAGCTGTGATTGCCCTTCTTTTTTTAAAAAAAAATACAGGATTTACAGCATAAAGTACAAGAAGAGAGAGGAAAAGATGAAGTTGCCGGCATCCAGTTATTAACTGTCAGGAAAACCTATTTTAAAGACCCTTTAAGAGTCGCTCCAAGTTCCGGGGGAGGGGGGGGAGGCTACGAAGAGAAGTGGAGCAAAAGGTAAATCGAAATTGCAGAGGGGCATGAAATTATAACTGTCAGAACTTTAATCAATTGTTTATTACGGTAATACTGACCATGGGTAACCTTTTCTCAATTACACCTAATTGGTATAAAGATATGAAATACTATCAAAGACTGGAGCCGAACGAAACCGCACCAGTAACAATTACTGTACACCGCGTATGAGCCCACAACGTTATTAGACTTGTAACATAGCAGTGGAGGAGTATTTATTTTGCCCAGGGAATTTATATGCCTTCTCTCCACAGACCGAACTCAAGGTCGCTCAGAAGTATAAACAGTACCATCAAGCGCCATAAATGAAAAGACAACCGAAAAGGAGCCACTGTCATGAAACAATCCCTGAGCACTGATTAATGAGACGGAACTAACTGAAGGTCTGAGAAAATGGTGCTGGTAGAAGATGTATTAACAGGGGAAAAAGAAGAGGCAACTTTGACAATATGGAAATCAGACCGCTTACTATTGAACAATTTTTTAAAATTTTGATGGACGAAATTCAACAAGCGGTCAAGATGACATGTAAAGGCTTTCTTGAAAACCCCTGGAGTTTAAACGGGAAAGCAGATTATAAAACAGCTTTAAGAAGAGATAAAACCCCTTCGTTTAAAAAGCTGGGGTGGGGGGTGCAGGGAGGAATATTTTGGCCTGAGGGCTAAAAGATTGTAAGGAAGGAACCAGGTGAGCCCCAGGGGAGAAGAGATTCTGGGAATCTCTGGAGGAAGGAGCACAGCATGGGAGGAAAGTCTCTTTTGAATGCATTTACTGCGAAACATTCTGAGCAAGGAAACAAGGGAGCAACAAATCTAAAAAGAAAAATCAGTAGCTACAAAAAAACGACAATGGCACATTTGTTATTATCCTTTATTATAACTATAAAAGTCTCTTTGCCTATTCGCAAATAATTTTATGGGGATGGTTTAGGAGGAAAATAGAGATGATGCAATCTTAAATAGAGTTAAAGGTGGAAAAGTAATAGAAATAACAGGAAAAGGAGGATTCACGTAAAGAAATTAAGATGCCAAACTATGGAAATAGAACTTTTTTAGTATAAAGAAAGAAAGCATTTAAGTATGATGTGGCCAGCAGGACTAGACGCCGAGGTGCATAGAAGACTGTTACCTTCCCACCAAAGCTGTACCTATTTATCGACTTGCAATTTCTTGCTTTCGAACTGCTAGGTTGGCAGGAGCTGGGGCCAGAGACGGGCGCTCACTCCGTCATGCAGCACTCTAGTCTCAGACTAACAAACTATGGAAATAGAACTTTTTGAGTATAAAGAAAGAAGGCATTTAAGTATGATTGTTAAACTTAAAGTGCTGCTGAAAACAAAGGAAAAAAAGAAATACATACTGTACTGTAATAATATTAAGGCAATGAGAAGGGTTTTCTGTGATATTTCCTCTGGCTACTGAATTATTGCTTTTGATTACTGTCAGAATCCACAGCTAACAAGGAAGTACACACATTCAGGAACGGTTATACTTTTATTGCAAAGCTATAGATGCAGTAACACAGGCACTGTTAGGAATGGCCGCAGCCACTAGAGCATAATAGGATATAGGGTATTCATATGCACCCCCCCAAGGCACTGGCCAATTAGGGACCCTCCCGCACGCGGGATAAGTCAGGCAACCGTTAGGTGGCTAAAGCTGAGAACCAGGAGTCTCTCACGGTACATAGGAGCCCTCCAGACAACACGATGTCCTCCTGCACATCTGTAGAGATAAGCGTTACAGCAAAAGCAGAGCAGCAGGGATAGGAATGCAATAACAATGAACAAGACACAGAATGAACTCCCCACCCCCATGGCAGCATAGCTGACAATTACTAATTTTATTTGTATGTTTGTAATTTAGGTATTTAATCTGCTGGTATAAAGCATGACTTACTTTCAGTGCGGAGAAGTTTACTTAATTCGGGTTCCAAGCAGGGAAAATACCCCCTGCTTCTAGCTTCTACCCCATATCTAGACTCGTCCGCCAGAAGAATAGATAAGCTACGTATGATCGGGTTATAATTTAACTATGTAGGAGGGAATGAAGTAAAAAGTATTAAACTACTAGAAGAGAAAGGTTCTTTTAAGAGATAAATAATAGAAAGATGTAAAGAAAGAGAGTAATGTAGGGATAGGAGAAGGTTACTGTAACCTAAGTAGCTATAATTATCTTGGCTTTGGGATGTTAAGGGAACAGAAAAGGGGAGAAATGATGCTTTAGGGGCTGTATTAATTGCTGGGTTTAATTGTCTACCTTACCTGTATTTTAGTGATATAGCTGGTTATAAAATGATAGAATTATTTTTAAATAAATAATAAGTTGACAGTATAGGAGGGAATAGGATAGAAAGTATGAAGTTAATTGGATAGAAAGCTATTTCTAAGGAATAAAACAATGAAAGGAATATTTAAAATGAACTGATGATGAAATATGAAAGTAGTAGATTTTGCCCCCAAAACAATTTTATTAATTTTTGTCAAAAATACATAGTTTAAAAAATGTAAACGTAAACAGGTTTCTTCACCTGAAAAGGAAGAATAACACTGAAAAACAGTAACATCCTAAACTTTTTGAGTCATCAGGAGTGCAGAGTACGGTAATAAAGTTTTAACAGTTATATAACATTATCTTGTATTTAGCCTCTGTAATGGTTTCCCAATCAAACTTTTCAAAGGTTATATTTTCTAAAATAGGATACCATTTCCCCAGGAGGTTATATAGCTCACACTCATTTTGATCACTTGAAATTACATATAGATATGGTTTCTAGCATGAAAAAATCCCATACTTTATGACGCCAGAATTCCATGCTTGGGGGATGACTATCTTTCCAACTTTTAGCTATTGTTACCTTAGCGGCTGTTATTAATATGTTGATTAATTGTTTTCTAACAGTAGGTGGACCATCTTCCGGCCA
>NW_015163101.1:872685-924792 GCF_001447785.1 Gekko japonicus | reverse complement strand
GCCATGCCTCCTTTCCTTTTTGCTCTGCAAAAGGTATTGTGTGGGACTCTGGGTGGTTTGAATTGCCAAATGAATTTGTTGATGTCACTCTGCCACTTCTTCAACTGCGGGTTTGAAATAAAAAACGGTAAGGTACGGAAACAATAAAGATATTTCGGCAGAATATAGGATCTTACAATATTAATTCTGTCTGACCAAGTAAAAAAACCAGTGTTCCAATTTGTCAGTTGCGCCATGTTAGTCTTGTGTAAGTCAGAGTAGTTGACTTTCACGACATTAGCCAAGTCTAAGGGGATCTTTATACCAAGGTATGAGAAGTAGTTTTGTGACCATTGGTAGGTGTAGTTTCGCTGAATTCTCTTCTTCATGTTTGACGTCACATTAATGGGGTATAGGATCGATTTCTTGTGATTGACTTTTAAACCTGCTACAGTGCTGAATGTGTCCAAAGTTTGTTGGAGCACCAATAGAGATGATTCAGGCATTGTCAGGTATAAAACGATGTCATCCGCAAACATACTAAGTTTGAATTCATTCTGGTTGATGGTGACGCCATGTATTTCTGAATTATTTCGTATGGCCCAGGTTAGGGGCTCCATAGCTAATGCAAATAAAATAGGTGAGAGTGGGCAGCCTTGCCATGTACCCCTACATTAAAAGATGTCATTTAAGGCCGAGCCATTTATCAGAAGCTTCGCCTTAGGTTCAGATTGCTTGCAGTGATCTACGAAAAATAGGACCAAATTGCATATGATTAAGAAGGGTGTCTAGGTACTTATTTATTTATTTATTAAGATTTATACCCCGCCCTCCCGGCAGGAGGAGAGCTTTCTAAAGAGTCGGAAGCTTTTTCAATGTCGATTGAGACCAGTATAGAGTTATCCTTCTTCAGTTGTCTTCCATAATGTATAATATTTAGGGTTTTGCGTATGTTGTCAGAGATGTCTCTGGCTGCTATAAATCCTGTTTGGTCTTTGTGCACATAATTCCTAAATACTGGCTTCAGCCTTGCCACTATAACAGAGGTAAAAATTTTATAATCCATATTAAGCAACGAAATAGAATGATAAGATTTGGGGTCAGTAGAATCCTTCCCTGCCTTGGGTATTAAAATTACATTTGCAGCCTTCCAAGTTTCAGGTAGTTTCCCAGTTCTAATAACTTCATTACAAGATTCAGTAAGCGGTTTGCTCAGCAGAGGTGCAAATGCTTTGTAATACTCTGGTGCCTTGTTGCATTTGAGGTTCTTAATTGCATCTAGTACCTCTTGATGCCTTATAGGTTCTTCGAGTTGTTGATAGTGGTCATCAGAGAGTTTTGGTAGATTGTAAGCCGAGTTCAAAAAAGTTTGAATATCACCGGAGCTAGGCTTTATAGACAAGTAAAGTGAGGTATAAAATGACTCTAAAACTTTAACGAAGTTAGCGGTCGTCGATTTTAATTCGCCCTTTGTGTCTTTGATGCTTCCTATAAAATGCTCCTCTTGCCTTTTTTTTTTAGTTGCCATGATAAAAATCTTAACCTTTTCAGACTTTTGATTGTGGACATTTGATGCATGTTGAAATTTGAACGTCTAATTCTTAGTGTATCCAATAGTTCAAGATGGTTTTTTGCACCTTGTAGTCTCTGGTATATCTGTGAGTCACACTTTTCTTTGTGAAGATTCTCAAGTCTTTGTATATTCTTAATTGCTTTAGTTCTAATTTTGCTTTTTGCTTTTTTACAGTAGGCCAAAAGAGAAATGCATTGATCCCTCAAGACTGCCTTAGAAGTTTCCCACAAAGTTGAGCGAGAGACCTCTGTAGTATCATTTATATGAAAAAAATCTTGACGATGGGCTTGCAAATTACTCCTTATCTTTCAATCATATAGCAATAGTTTATTAAATTTCCAGAATGGAGTTAAGGCATGGTCTTTTGTCAATTGAAGAGTGCAGTAAACTGGCGCATGGTCAGACCATCTTTGTGGGCCAATTTCAGAAGTAGTGCATTTGTGTAACAGATCCTGTGAAAGTAAAATGTAGTCTAGTCTCGTGTATGTTTTGTGCTGACTAGAAAAATAAGTATAATCCCTTTCTGTGTCGAGCTGTTGTCTCCATATATCAAATAAACCCACTCTCAGTGTGGGTGCATTACCCTTTTCTTTTCTACCTGCTTTGTTTTTATGGTGAGAAGATCTGTCCAACCCTGTCTGCATCAAATAATTGAGGTCTCCTCCCAAAATTATCGGACCTCTCTGGAATTTTATTAGTTTAGACAAACAACTTTTCATAAAACATAGTTGTTCTCGATTTGGGGCATATACAGATGCCACTGTGATGGGGCTTTCGTTCAGCGTGCCTCTCAAGAAAATATAGCGACCCATGTGATCAATTTCACTATTTTCTAGCTTAAATCTGGTGGTTTTAGAAAATAAAATGGCTACCCCCCGTGACTTCGAGGACCCATGTGCTAAGTGTTGCACCTTAAACCATTTAGTTGGAAGCACTGTGTTGCCTTTTTTCACATAAGTCTCCTGCAAAAATGCTATATTTATTCTTTGTTTTTGGAGATCCTGTGCCAAGCGTTTGGCTTTGATTTCAGAATTCAGCCCCCTGCAATTTAACGTAACTATTTTCAATTCAGCCATAACTAAGCATAATTGAAAATATCATATTTACTTCCATACCATCAAGTCTAGTATATCCTGTAAGTGAATTGAGCATAGAGTGTCTAAATAGTAAGAAAGTGTTTGATCTTATTAAGCCCCAGGTGAAACAATGTGTATACCACTTAACCAGGTACAACTCTAAGCATAGTGCCCAAGTTTGTACATAAGCAATTGAATTTTGTTGGGCCATTTCAACATAGAAATTTTGAAATATTAAGTAACAACAGTCTTTCTTTGACTTCCTGACAAATTACCAGCTTCTCTTGGATAGAAAACATTTGCAGAGTAAAGAAACCTGATCAGAATCCAACACCTCCCTCCCTTCCTCCCCCCTGTAGCCTCGGTGTGCGAGCAGATGCTCATCACAGAGCTCTAAGAGCCCTTCCTTAAGAACTACCTGAATAAACAAACATAACCAAAAGACCCATTCCCACTGAGGAGCCATGAAAGTGTCCCTAGATCCCCCTCCCCCCCACCGTTCTCTCAAACATAATAAATTATTCTTTATACAATAACCAGTTAACTCTAAGATTAGTAACCAATTCTATCATTTATGCCAAACAACTACTCTATACCATATCAAATCCTAAACCTGAGGAAGTTTACAAGCTCTACCATTCAAGGTGTCTACAGTATTCCGTGAAATCTTCATGGTCCTCGTCCCATCTTTGGCTGGACTCTGTCGCATAAATGGTTGACTGAAGATTCCGAGTTGTGAGCTTTACAGTTAAAAGCTCATATGCCGTCTCGTTGGGATTTTACTCCACTTGAACGGAGTGTTTTGGCTGTCACGCTTCCACTTTTTAATTTGATTTGGGTCTAAATCCATACCTTCGTCTTGAGGGTTCGGCGGAGCTTTCAAGCCGATGGCTTTCAGGAGGATTACGCCCGACTCAAAATCATCCACTTGGTAGTTTTTCCCTTGGTATCTAAGCTGAAGACCGCCCATCTGTGCCCAGCGGTACCTAACGTCAGCTTCTGTGAGGCAAGTGGTAATAGGCTTTAATGACCTTCTAATTTGAAGTGCCTCAGGCGGAACATCCGGGAATGCAAAGATATTGCCCTCTTTGTATTTAAAGCTGTTCTTCGTTTTAGCCTCCTGCAGGACTCTAGTCTTCTGGCGGAGATCCATGAATTCAGCTAAGATATCTCTGGGACCTTTGTGTTTGTCTGCCGCTTGTGGTCTCAATTGGTAAGCTCTTGTCAGCAACGGAGTGGTGCCGGCTTCAAACTCCACATCTGTATTTAGCCATATAGATAAGAAGTAAGTTAAGTCCCCCTCAGTGTTTTCCGGGAAACCACGAAATTTTAGGAACCGTTCTCTTGTTCTGTGCTCAAGTAACAGAATTCTTTCCTTAGCCCAGTTCTCATTGTAATGCAGAGCCTAAATGTCTTCTTGGTTTACAACAGAGGCTTTAAGCGCCATGTCTGCCGTTTGTGCCACTTTTCGCATGGAGAGTTGTAGCGTTTCCAACTGCCCCGACATTGGTTTTAACAGGGCATTAATACAGCAAGCATATCTGCTCTAAAAATTTTGAGAGTGTCCATCAGATCTTGCTTGGTTAAAGTGCTCTGTTGATTAACTACCTCAGGTCCGGCCACCATTTTGTTGTCTATTTGGCGCAGGCCCCTCAGGGTTCCTTCAGGGTTTCCTGGAGTTAACGGTGCTTTTATCTGCGATGTTACAGTTTCTCTGGTTTGGTGTTTTGTTCCGTTCAATTTGCCCATATCAATAGGGTTTTAGAACTGTGTTTGAGTAAGTTTTCCGGTGGGGGAGGGTAGGTTCGCGGGAAGGGTGGGTTCGCGGGAAGGGTGGGGTATAAATGTAATGAAAATAAATAAAAGAAATAGGTGACTCAGGAGCACTAACAGTGTCTGCCATGGAACCAACTGACGCCCTCCCCCCATGAAAGTTGTAGATCAACTTAACTTGTTATAAGTTTTGATAACTTAAATAGGCAAGAAAATATTTAATGTTTTTGTGATTATAAAATAATAGGAATTTGGAGAGTATTAGAATCTAAGTAGTTAAAATTATTTTGGTTTTGGGATATTAAGGGAATAGAAAAGGGGAGAAATGCTATTTTAGTGACTGTATTAACTGTTGTCACCCTTACCTATATTTTTGTGATATTGCTTGCTATAAACTATTCGTAAACAAGTAACAAGCTGACAGTATAGGAGGGAATGAGATAGAAAATATGAAGTTAATTGAATAGAAAGTTATTTCCAAGGGATAAAAAAATGAATGGAATATTGAAAATGCATTGATGATGAAATATGAAAGTGATGGATCAATTTAACCTGTTATAAGTTTTGGTAAGATTTAAATAAGCAAGAAAACAGAATAGGAATTTAGAGAGTATTTGAATATTCAGCTACCGCTACTGGTTAAACAGATGTGGAAGAGTAATACTAGTAATATAAATCTACAAGCTAAGAGTGTACACTAAAGACAATTCCGACTAACCCTGTTTATTTTGGATAGACCATAGTCTTGGATTGCTCGTAATCATTGTTAAAGTTTGTTGTGTTAAGATGAAGGAAAATACCTGATTGATAGTTATTGGTGGTACTTTATGTTGTAAATGGAATTTCTTTGTGTCTTTTTTTTGGTTTGTATGTTTATTTTGGAAAAACCAAAAAAGAGAATATAAAAAAAATAGGAAATGTAGGTGGAACCACACTGCTGCAGCTTGATGCTTGAGAGTTCAACAGGGGAACCTCATTCACAGAGAGAGGAGGCCACCACTGAGAAGGCATGACTTTGGGCCACCATTTCACCCAGCCTTTGGTAGCCCTTTTGTTAAAAACTTTGCCTCCGATTTAACTCATCTGGGGAGGGGGGGAAGAGGATTTTGACTTGTACAAAGCAGACTTTTCTCTTCTCTTGCATTCTGTATGTAATGTCTGGTTATGCCAAGAGAGTCTGCACTCCATAACCTCAAAGTCCTTTCTCTCTCTCTCCAAAGATAGCGGCCCTTCGGCTGATCCCTCTCCAAGCTGTATGCATGTCACCTGCAAATGACTGCTGTTGGATCATGCACTTTAAATTCACTTTCCATGCACTTTAGTGATAATTTACAGTTGCATTTTCCTGTGCGAAACATGAAAATCCACTTGCAAGTGATCACTAAAGTGCATGGAAAGTGCATTATCCACCATATGTGAAAGCAGCCTAAGGTGCCAGGCTGCTATGCAGAACCTAGGTGCCTGGCTGTGAGGAGGGCTGCAGGACTCCCAAATATGATGGCTTCAAGAGCCACCCTCACAGTCACGCTGAAGTATCTGAAGAAGTATTCGCCAGGGTACCTGAAGAAGCATGCAGTGACTCCTAAAAGCTCCTCCCTTGCCACATATTATGTTAGTCTTCAAGGAGCTCCTGGAATCTGGCACTTTTCTAGTCATGCTGAAGGAGTCAGGCTGAGCTGGGGCAGAACCAGGAGGCGCCTCGGGAGCAGCAGCTGCAGGGCTGGGGGACTTGCTCCCGCACACACTTCCCCCGGCAGGGCAGCTCCTTCCGCTCACCTCCACATACAAGCAGAGTCGGCTTTTGCTAGTTGCTCCGCTCTGCCTTCGCAGGCCCCACCCCATGTTGGCTTCAAGTGCCCACGTTTCTGAAACCCAGACCCAACAGATCTGCTGCTGTTCAGAGGGCCTGATGTGAGACAGGGCGTTGACACATCCCGGTTGCTGCCGGATGCTGCTAAGACACAGGCCGGCCGGCCTACCGAAGCCCCTGGGAGAAAAGAGAGGTTCTGGGCTCTTATTTAACTGTGGACTTGTTTGGGTTTTGTTGTTGTTGTCATTTTGTGTTCCACCAGAGGAGGACGGAGAAGGCCAAGTTCTTTCCCCACAGGCATCCCCTTTCTATAATCTGTTCCAGCAGCAGGGAAGGTCTCCGCAGGCTCCTCCCCGCACCTCCAGCTGGCCTTGCCGTGCCAGCTGGCCGGGAGACACGGCTGTCCACAAACACGGACACGTGACGTGGCCTCGGGAGTCCCTGAAGGTGTCTGAGGGAGCTGAGCTTGTGGGCCCTGGGGATGCCACCCTCCTCCTGGAGAGTTTGGACCTATGCGTTTCCTTCTTTCCACTTCTGGCACAGAGACAGCGAGAGCTGCCTGAAGAACTCATGGGCATGAATGTTAATTGGGTCTGGTAAAAAGAGCAAGAGGACTTCTCCCCTGGACCCTCCAGCCACCTCTGGCAAGCGAGGTCCCGTCTACACAATGGAGACTGATGGAGCTGGGGCATGAGAACAACCCAGCCAGGTCAGGCCCACGGCCCATCCGGTCCAGCACCCAGCTCGGCTAGCCCGCAGGAAGGAAGGAGAGGGCCAGGCCCCCCTTCTCCCCAGCACTTCTCACTCGTGTCTCAACGAGATGGGCCAGCTTCGCCTGTCACCACCCAGCGGCAGGAGATGCTGGCCACATCCCTGGCCATGCTGACAGGTCGCTTGGAAAACGGGAAGGCTGTCAGACTCGGACCTTGGCCTGGGCTTGGACCATCATACTTGTAACTGTGGTTCTCTGGTGTACATAGCTATGCTCTGTTATTCTGTCCCCAGGTCCCCCCCCCCCATGCTTGTAGTTCCCAAGTTCCCGGTGAGCACCTGCTGTTATGGTATCAATCTGTCTGCCAGGCCCTCCTCTGACATTCCTGAGGAGGGGTGATGGAGACATGTCTGTGTGAACTGTAGATTAGCTGCGTTTTTTAACTCTGTGAGAAGGAAGCAGCCTCCGCATGGGCCATGGGGAACTTTCACTGTTCCTCGTTCTCATGGCCTTGCGGGGAGACTTAAGCGATAACATTTACACCATTCTACTTGTGCTGTATTAACCTGCCTATGACCTATGTAATCATTACGTATGAATAAGGGCTCAACCAAAGGTCTCGTAGATTCCCACTTTGTATTACTTGTCAGTTCTGTCAAAGAGTTCAACTTACCTGCAACTTTCCTGACTATTAAAGGACTTGTTGCATCTGAGAGTTACTGCACGAGCTGACAAAGGCCCAGAAAGACCTGACCAGCAGCCAACATGAACTGTATGTACTATACAACATGGCCCAGGGCCCTCTGCGCCAGACATTTCGTTCCCCAGCAGATGAGTCGACACAGAAAGCATTCCCCGCAGGTAGAAAGTCCGGAAGCGCCTGAGTCCCACGGCAGGGAGCTCAGCCATTGGAGTCTGCCCTACAGGGACTGCCCCCTTTCCCCTGCTACCCATCGTCTCCCTTGGCTTCACTGTCATGCCTACCAAGGATCTGAGAATCCTGGGGAGACAACTGCCCGCCGGGCATACAGCACACACCCTCCCCCCCAATTCTTCACTGCACCTTCTGTTAGGAACGGGGCTTCCCCCACTGGTGCTGGAGGAAAAGGTAAAGGTTCCCTTGCTCGAAAGCCAGTCGAATCCGACTCTAGGGTTGCGGTGCTCATCTCCGTTTCAAAGCCGAAGAGCCAGTGCTGTCCGAAGACATTTCCGTGGTCATGCGGCCGACATGACTAAACACCAAGGCGCGCGGAACGCTGTTACCTTCCCACCGAAGTGGTACCTATTTATCTACTTGCAATTTCTTGCTTTCGAACTGCTAGGTTGGCAGGAGCTGGAACTAGAGACGGGAGCTCACTCCGTCATACGGCACCCGGGTCTCGAACTGCTGAACTACTGACCTTCCACAGCCTGCAGTTCAGTGTCTTAACCACTTGAGCCACCGCAGCTCAAGTGGTTAAGGGAGGAAAAGCACCCCGGAAAAACACATTCCCTTCACAAGGGCGTTAAGAAGCCTGGCTGGCTGCAACTCCGGTCAAGCAGAAATAACAGAGAAACCAAACGGAGCCCTGACCCAGCTTGCTACAGGGCTGGGCGGAGAGGCGGCAGCTTAAAATCGCTCCCAAAGAAAATAAATCTGGACTGTATTTGCAGCTTCTGAAACGCTGAATGGAGAAAGCGGCAGCCCGTCCTCGTCTTATTTTTCATGCTGCTCCTGAACATGGAGGCTGTCAAGGGGGTGTGATTTATTGGCTCTCATCTGAGCACCGATTTGCCGGATGCTTCCACCAGGCACCATCTGGGCTGGACCCTGATGGTTTCAAGTTGAACCAAAAGGAACTGAAGCTCGCTCTTTTAGTTAATTGGGAGGGGGGATTATCTGTAGCACCCTCCTGAAAATGCTGAAGGTGGCAGTTATTAAATACTCTGTCATCCCATGACGCACTTGAAATTCTAAAGATCTAGCGCTGAAGCACAGCACAAGAAAAAGGGGGTACCACTTCAGGCTAGCCTCTCATTCTGGCAACTAGCCCAATCGACAAATCCCTATCAGTAAGAGGTCGGGTTGCCAAGCCCTCCTGGCCACTGGCAGGGGATGGGGGGGAGGTTGGGTTGCCAGATCCAGGTTGGGAAACTCCAGGAGATTTGGGGATGGAGTCTGGGGAGGATGGGGACCTTGGTGGGCTACAAGGCCGTAGAGCCCACCTTCCAAAGCATCCCTCTTCACCAGGGGAACTGATCTCTGTAGTCTGGAGATGAGCTGGAATTCCGGGGGATCCCCAGGCCCCACCTGGAGGCTGGCATCCCTACAAGAGGCTTTGTAAGGTCAGTGACTCCAGACACTGCAAGACTCCACCCGTGACCTGCAAGATTGCTGGGCACTGCCCACCATTGTCTAGGACTAGCACTGACTTTGAACCTGCCAGGCTCCTTGAAGCTCCCCCCCCGGCAGCTCCACCCTCATCTGCCAGATGCCACGCCTGGCCTGCTGGACGGGACTGGCGGCATTCAGAAGTCCGTGCCTGAAATGCAGGGAAACAGCGATCTGTTCTGTTTTCAGGCATTGGCAAAATTTATTTATCTAGGCTCGTGAATTTTGGAAACCTGCTCAATCACTTACACACTTGGAAGCTAAATGGAGCCCCCCCCCTCAATTTCCTGAACCTGCAGAAGTGAACTCTGCCCACAACAAACCAGCTCAGTAGGTCTGATGAACCCCGTGATGTCGGGAACACAGCACTGGTGTATCAGTCGGCTCCTGGGTTTCCCAACAGGAGGTGAGCAACAGGAGGTGTACACCGACCGGCAACATGTGGATTGGGTAAAGGTAAAGGTTCCCTTGCTCGAAAGCCAGTCGAGTCCGACTCTAGGGTTGCGGTGCTCATCTCCGTTTCAAAGCCGAAGAGCCAGCGCTGTCCGAAGACGTTTCCGTGGTCATGTGGCCGGCATGACTAAACACCGAGGCGCACGGAACGCTGTTACCTTCCCACCGAAGTGGTACCTGTTTATCTACTTGCAATTTCTTGCATTCGAACTGCTAGGTTGGCAGGAGCTGGAACTAGAGACGGGAGCTCACTCCGTCATGCGACACACTCGGGTCTTGAACTGCTGAACTACCGACCTTCCACAGCCTGCAGCTCAGCGTCTTAACCACTTGAGCCACCGCAGCTCCTAACATGTGGATTACAAAAGCACAAATAACCAATGCTCTGTAGCTCCTACCTCTGCTGAAGTTCCAGCCCCACATAAGAGTACCCTTGTGCTTTTGTGCAACCCAGAGCCCTGCGCCCTGCAGAACAGAGGCGAAACCCTGGGTGCAGCCCGAAAGACCTGCCACTGCGGGGGAGGCTTCTCTCTCCCACCTCTCTCCCTCCGATGATAAGAAAGCCGCCCCTCTGCTCTCTTTTGCCCAACACCCAGCTCCACAAAGGCAGCGCCCCGCCAGCCAGAGACTCCAAGTGGTTTTAAAGAGCAGGGAGGGGGAGAAAAAGAGAGATACGCGCGGGTCTTGGTAACATATTTATTGCATTAACTGTATATACCTAGAAGTCTGAAACTCTCCAGGGCACGAGGGGGGGGGGAGAGAAAAGAACGAGCCCTGGGCCTGCAGCACATGGAGGCCCAAAAGCAAAACAGTTCCTGTCTAGACTTTTTTTTTAAAACATTTGCTCCTAATTTCATGCAGGCTCCCAGTAATAACAAGAAGGGTGGTTTGCCAGGCCTCTGGATGTGACCTGAAGGCTTGCGGCTTGGAGCCCCCCTGGCAGCGTCTGCAGGGGAAGGGGGGAAGTCGCGGGAGAAGAGGCCGAAAGGGCAAGAGGCTAGAGAGGCCCTCTGCCGCAGGACCCCCTCCCTGTCCCTCCGGCTCCCCCCACGGAGCAGCCCAGGCATAAGCCCCCTTGCCTCCCCCACCAGGCTCCACGCCTGCTCTGCCCGGCTGCTTCTCAGGGCCTGAAGCTCGCAGACCAGCTGCTGAGCTCCTGGGAGGGACAAGCCCTTCCTCCAGAAGGTGATTGCTGCCCCCCCCCCGAACAGCACGCCCGCACACCCATCACAAACTGTCGCCCTCCCCTTCGTGCCACTAAAGGCACAGACATTCCTGGGAGGAGTCCTCCCCCCAGGAGGTTCACAACCAGCCATACAGGTTTTCCTCTTCCTTTCCCCAGAAGACTACCTCCACATGCCCTTATGCCTTCCCCACTTTGGCCACGGTGTGGATCCAGGTGGCATCCTGAGCAGGGGAGAAAAGGGCACAATGGTCTTCCTTCCTCTCAGCCTCCCTGCCCCACTTGGAGCGGCTTTGCACCTGCACAAAGCACCCATCTGAGCCAGCTTCCAGGCGTGGAAATCCTCTCCCCTCAGAGGCACCTCATCGACTGTGCATCCCCCACGGGAGAGGAGCCGTGCCTTCCCACTCCACCCACATTTAGGGAGTTTGTTGCCCTGTTGAAAATAAGTGGGTAAGGATAGAATGGGGGGAGAAGGGGAAATTGTTGTGGGGGTATACTACAAACCTTCAAACCAACCAGAGGAACTGGATGATGCATTTGTACAACAGCTTGCTAAACTTTCGCAGAGACAGGATGTAGTGGTTATGGGAGATTTTAATTATCCAGATATTTGCTGGAAATCTAACTCTGCTAGACATGGGGCATCCCACAGATTCTTGAATAGTCTTGCAGACAACTTCATCTCTCAGAAGGTGGAGGTGGGAACCAGAGGATCTGCTATCCTAGATTTAATCCTGACTAACAGGGAAGAACTGGTTGATGAAGTGAATGTTGTGGGATCCTTGGGGAATAGTGACCATGTCAGCTTGGAATTTGACATAGAGAAGGATGTGAAACCAGGACACAGTAGGACTCGTATCCTGGACTTCAGGAAAGCTGATTTTAAAAAGAGAAATATTAGGTAGGATCCCATGGCTGGAAATGCTGAGGGGGAAATCTGCACAGGAAGGATGGGTGATGCTGAAAAATGAAGTGCTTAAGGCACAATCGCAAACTGTTCCAGTAAGAAAGAAAGTTGGGAGATGGGTAATGAAGCCAAGGTGGCTGAACAAAGGACTCTCTGAAGAGCTGAAAGGGAAATGTACAGGAAATGGAAGGGGGGTCAGATTACTGAGGGTGAGTACAAGAAGCACGCTCGAATCTGTAGGGATGGTGTCAGAAAGGCTAAAGCGCAGATGGAGCTGAGGCTTGCAAGGGATGCTAAAAACAACAAGAGAAATTTCTGTGCCTATGTTCAGGGTAAAAAGAAGAACAGGGATGGAGTAAGCTCATTGCTAGGGGAAGACAATGCGCAATTACTCAACTTTCATTTTGCATCAGTCTTTAACCGTAATGCAAGCTGTATGCAAACTGAAGAATGCAGGGCATATGAAGGAAGGAGAAACTGCCAGTCCAGAGTAAATAAGGAAATGATTACAGAGCATCTAGCTGCCTTAAATACTTTCAAATCTCCAGGGCCAGATGGCTTGAATCCCAGGGTTCTAAAAGAAATTGCAGATGTTATTTCAGAGCCTCTGGCTCTAATCTTTGAGATGTCCTGGAGTACTGGTGTTGTGCCGGAAGACTGGAAAAGAGCAAATGTTGCCCCGATCTTCAAGAAGGGAAAAAAGACAGACCCGGGAAATAACAGGCCTGTCAGCTTGATATCAATACCTGGGAAAATTCTAGAGCATATTATTAAACGCTCTGTCTGTGAGCACCTTGAATGGAATGAGTTAATTGGTAGTAGCCAGCATGGGTTTATCAAGAATAAGTCATGCCAGACCAACCTTATCTCCTTTTTTGACAGAGTTACCAAAATGGTTGACTCTGGCAATGCTGTGGATATAGTGTATCTAGAGTTCAGTAAAGCATTTGACAAAGTTTCTCATGATATCCTTGAGGATAAACTAGTTAAGTGTGAGGTGGATGGTGCAACCGTTGGATGGATTCATGGTTGGTTGAAAAATCGTACCCAACGAGTGCTCGTAAATGGCTCTGCGTCTACGTGGAGGGAAGTCTCGAGTAGAGTGCCACAGGGCTCAGTCCTAGGCCCGTGTTGTTCAATGTTTTTATAAATGACCTGGAGGAAAACTGTGAAGAAAGCTAATGCAATCTTAGGATGCATTAAAAGAAGTATTGTGTCCAGATCAAGGGAGGTGGTAGTTCCGTTCTATTCTGCTATGGTCAGGCCTCACCTGGAGTACTGTGTCCAGTTTTGGGCACCACATTTGAGGAAGGATGTTGATAAGCCCGAGCGTGTCCAGAAGAGGGCAACCAGGATGGTGAGAGGGTTGGAATCCAAGTCTTATGAGGAAAGGCTGAAAGAGTTGGGTATGTTTAGCCTGGGAAAGAGAAGGCTTAGAGGGGACATGATTGCAGTCTTCAAGTATCTGAAGGGCTGTCATGTAGAAGATGGAGCAGATCTATTCTCTCTTGCTCCGGATTGCAAGACTAGATCTAATGGGTGGGAATGACAAGGGAGTCGTTACCGGCTAAATATCAGGAGAAGCTTCCTAACTGTAAGTGGTTGAGCAGTGGAACAGTCTGCCTCGGGAGGTGGTGGATGCTCCTTCGCTGGACGTTTTCAAGCGGAGGCTGGACGACCATCTTTCGGATATGTTGTAGGGCTATCTTTTGGCTATGCCCCCGCAGAGTGCAGGAGGTTGGACTAGATGACCTGCAAAGACCCTTCCAACTCTAACATTCTATGATCCCTTCTTCTCCCGCGGAAGCTCGCTGGGCCTCTCAGCCTAACTTACCTCATAGAGTTGTTGTGAGGATAAAATGGGGGAGAGGACAATGGTGCAGGCCACCTTGAATCCCTGTTGAGGAGAAATGTGGGATCCCTTCCAACTCTAACATTCTATGATCCCTTCTTCTCCCGCGGAAGCTCGCTGGGCCTCTCAGCCTAACTTACCTCATAGAGTTGTTGTGAGGATAAAATGGGGGAGAGGACAATGGTGCAGGCCACCTTGAATCCCTGTTGAGGAGAAATGTGGGATATAAATGAAGTAAATACTCCAAAGAACAACAGTTCCAGGCACGTGATCCTTCCTTCCCTGGGGATTCCCAGTAGGAGTCTGCGATGACCACGCTGTAAAACTCCACTTACTCTAGATTGCATTTTTGAAACCTTTGAAATACCAGGTCGGTGCTTCCAGATCTACCCTCCATTTTTTACTTTAGAAAATGCACTGGTAGCCATTATCTCTCTCGCTCCCTTTTGTTTAAAACACGGGTCTTTATTCCATTCAGAGGTTTCATTCAGTGAGGATTACTGTAGCAAAGTGCAAAGAGATGAAGCTATGGAAGTCTCCGGTTTGAATCTCACCTCTCCCATGACCTCCCTTGTGCAGAGACTTCCCTTCTTGGGCCTCCTCCCCCTCCACTATCTGGGGCTGATCCCGGCCCACCCGTCAGGATTGTGGCCACTAGGATGACTGACACAAGTTTACCCTTTAAAGATTCTAAACTATAAAAATGCTATGCACTGTCATTCTGTATCGTTTGGCTAACTTTGCTCTGCATATATTTTAAAAACCAGAAATCAAAATAAAGGGTAAAAAGATGGATGCAGGAACCTGCTAAAAAGGCAGTCCTGAAAAGCTGGGGCAGTGGGGCACGCTGACCATTACAGGAAGGGCTACGAGCCCGTCCGTTTTGTACTGGATCTGTGGCTTACGGTTTTTGTAAATTTGAGTTTTTAAAAGGTGGTTGGCAGGAACCCTCAACGATCAAGAGTCGATGAGAGGCGTTGGTGCCACACCACAAGCACGCCGGGTGCTCTCAGCTCTGTGACTCTTTTAGTGCGGAGACAAAATCTGTTCAGCTGGAAATGGGAAGACGAAGTGTGCTGGGCTGCTGGAGCCTCGTAAGGGGAGAGCCGCTGGCACACAAGAGCCGTTGGCTGCCTTACGCAGGTACTAAACGTTGATGGATTCCAGCCGCCTGCAGCGTGGACATCCCAAAAAAAAAAAATTAACCCTGGTCCTGGAAGGCTGAATGTCTGCGAGAAAAAGGAGCCTCTGGATTTACAGCGTGACAAGCCACCCAAATGCCTCCGTTTATTTTTACCCCACGGTGCACCAAAGTCTCCCGCGTTATCACTGCCAAGACGACCCAGCAGACAGCCGAGCCGCATCCACATAAAACCGGTTTTCCACATGTCACTTATAACCCTTTGGAGGATGTGCAAGTTGCCAGAATAAAGGCCCCCTGTGTGTGTGTGTGGGGGGGAGGCCAATTATTTTGGCTGTCGCTGCTTCAGCCTTCCCAGCGGAGCCCTCCTTTCCCGCGGAAGGCCACCTTTCCAGACCCTTCTGCGCCCCGGGCCAGTTCTCTGCTCCTGGCTGGGGAGCCTCCTCTGCCCCAACCCCCAGCCCTTTGCTCTCAGCCTTGGACCGCTCTGCCCATTCTCCCAAAACCGACCACTGCCCTCCTCTCCCTCTTCTCGCAAATCCGGCTGAAATGCACACACACACACCCCCGGTCCACAGGCAACTGTGACCTCTTCCTGGCCTCTCCTTTCTCGGAGAAGGCCGTGTGGAGCATGAGACCTGGAGGAGAGAAGGAGGGGGGGGGTTGTGGAGCTTGCTCTTTGGAACAGGCTGCCGCAGTTGGGGCCTCTGTTCAGATCAGGGCTGCAGAGTAGCCTTCTCCTCCACTCGCTCTCTCCAACCTGAAAGGATCCTGTAGAATGGCTGTTGTCCCAGTGGGGCCACCATACAGCTCAGGTATTTTCAGGGCAGCAAAAGGGTGCCCGGGCTAGCAGCCTTCAACCCTCCCCCCCCCCCAGTCCCAACCAATCAGCTACTGAAGAGAACTCTCAGCGTCTCATAGGTTTTGGGCACTGAAATGTACTGGGTTCAAGAAGCACAGACGAGTGATTTCAGCTCATGGTTTATTCATAGGTAGAAACTGAGACAAGCACGGCCGGGGCCCTGCTTATATGCCGGTTCCAAACCACACCCAACACACACCCAACACCCGTGATAGGTCTATTTACAGTGCCCCCATAACCATAGGTCCATTCTAGGATCCAGATCGGCCAATAGGTCCATTCTAGGATCCTCAGTGTCCATTGCTCTAGGTTGCGAAGCTCCGTGTGTTCGTTAGGCCACGTGTGAGGCTGACCGTGTGCATGGTCCTTTGTTAGGACATAACAGGCACGGAGGTTGCCAGGTGACACTCAGCCAGTCACTCTTCCTCACTGGATTGCTGGGAGAAGAAGGTGGGGGGGGGGACGCCGGATCAACAGGGAGGCTGCAACGCTTCCCCTCCTCCCCTCTCCTACCCCTGATGCCACGGAGGCGGTGAGCTCCCGGGGGCAGGCCTGGACCCTCCGCTCCTCTCACCCTATAAAGTGCCGTGTCCCTCGAAAGCGCACCGCACCAGCAATCTGGTGCTGGAGAAAGCTCCACAGTCCCCCTAGCGGAGAGGGAAGCGGAGCAAGCAGCGGGCAGTGCAAACTCCAGGGGCGAATCCAGAGGCTGGGGGATCGTGAGGGCGCATCTCCTAAGCACCAGCGTCCAGAGTAAAAGAGAAGCAAGTCCACAGCCGTCCAGCCCCCCATCTGGGGCACACCTTTCTCAAGTGGCTCGTGGGATGGCACATCACGGTCCAAGGGGTTCTGTGCCACTCTTTGTGCCCTTGTGCACCTCGCAGCATTCGTTTATCCAATTTATACCCCACCCTCCCCACCAAGGCAGGCTCAGGGCGGCTTACGTAAAATTTAAAACAGTTAAAACAAGAAATTCCTGAAAACCGGTCATAAAGTGCAAGTGTGCCAAGGTATGAACTGATGGCGAGACATAACAACAAATAATCTTAATAGCAGGTCGATCCTAATGGGGTACGGATCACCACTGATGTAGAACTATCTCGGTCCCTTCACGCCAGCGATGCACAGGCTGCAATGGTCGTGCCAGGGCACGGGGGTCCCACAGTGCGGCTCCTTAATCGAATGCCTGGCAGAAGAGCTCTGTCTTGCAGGCCTTGCAGAACTGTAAAAGGTCCCACAGGGCCCTGATGTCGTCCGGGAGCTCATTCCACTAGCGTGGAGCTGCCACCGAAAAGGCCCTGGCCCTGGCCCAAGCCAGCCTGGCACCTTTGGGACCTGGGAGGGCCAAACAGTTTTGAGACCCTGATTGCAGTGCTCTCTGGGGAACATGTGGGGAAAGGTGGTCCCTCAGGTATGTAGGCCCCTGACCATAAAGGGCTTTAAAGGTAAGAACCAGCACCTTGAAGCAAATTCAGTATGCTACAGGCAGCCAGTGCAGTGCTTTTAGCACAGGTTGGATGTGTTCCCGCATGGGGAGGCCCAAGAGCAGCCTGGCTGCAGCATTCAGCACCAACTGAAGCTTCCAGATTTGGCTCAAGGGTAGCCCCATGTAGAGAGCATTACAGTAGTCTAGTCTCGAGGTGACCATCACATGGATCACTGTTGCTAAGTCGTTGCATTCGAGGAAGGGAACCAGCTGCCTCCATTGTTAAAGAGGCATCCAGGAGCACTCCCAGCCATAAGCAATCCATGTCAAGCCCCACCGTGGTGCCCTCAGGAGCTGCTTGGCTCAGCCCGGGCCAAGGGCAGCAAAGATGGCCTTGGGTCCGTCTGTGGCAGGCCACGGCCACTCAGTTCGGCCTTGACTATAAATCATGAGAATAAATCACGTCCTGAATCCCGCGAGCTCTGCCCTCCAGCTGCTTTGACTGGGGAGGAGAAATCACCCCCTGCTACCAGGGGCCTCTAAAAAATTGGTCACGGTAACTGAATTGCAAAAAAGTGCGAGGTGGGAGTTCACTCTGCTGTGTGGGACCCGTGGCCCCCTTCTTGCATCCTTGCATTGTGCTTCAGCACCAGCAGCAGCTGCTTGGAGAAGCCTGGATTTCTAGGAAGCCCTGGCACCTCTCCACTCCGCACTGCCACGGACAGGGAGAGACCAGAGGCGGCCAGCGAGGCCAGGTTCTCCCCAGGAACACGTTTTGCCCTGGACCTCTGCGCCCCCCCTCCCAACGTCCGGATGCTATAAGGACACAGAGATCCCCATTCTGACTTGCACTTGCGGAAGGGAGCTTTGACGCTGAGAAGCTCATACCCCCCCCCTCCAAAATCTTGTTGGTCTCTAGCATGCTGCTGAGTTCAAATCTAGATGTTCTACCGCAGACCAACACAGCTCCCCTCTGAAATGAATGCAGGGGCATTTTTGGAGGAGAAGGTGTCATGGGCTATGCCCTTTGTTTCCCAGCAGCCACTTTGCCTCCGACTGGGTCTACCTCGGGTGTTGGGAGGCCAACCGGAGTGCATGGGGTGTGGGGACTAAAATGCAGAACCCCCAACATTTCACAGATGAAAGTAGGTTCCTAACCCTTCTGTTTATGACACATGCCCTCCAACTCATAAATTTAACTCCTAGAGACCCTGAACTGAGCTGAACCTCGAGGAACTCTTGCCTCTTAACACGAGCAACATTTTTGAAGGCATCTTGAAATGGCAGATGCCTGTAAACAGAAACAGCTGGGACCAGCCCGGGCAGGTAGAAAGCCCTGGGAATCCTTTGCCACAACGATGGTCATTCTCCAAAACGGAAGCAATTTTTATCGTTCTTACTTTTCACTATACCTGGGATAAATAAAGAACATCTCCCTGAATTAGTGACAGGGACGAAACATGGTCTGAGCAGTACCATGACTGCCAGTCACGGAGCTGCACCACCCTCAGCACTGCATGTCTCCCACTCTGGGTACAGATTCCAGATTTCCCACGAAGTGCATCTTTTAGCAAAGCAGCAACAGAGACCCACAGCAACGGCAGGATGCATCTGTAGCCAAGGGGGCATCGCTGACGATGGCTGCCGGGCGCATTCCGTCTGCACAAGCCGGGTCTCCCGCCTAGCAAAGCGCTGCGAAGGGGGAAGATCTCCAAGAAGTAACAGGAAACAGATCTGGGGAGGTTGTTTTTTCCTTTCACAATTGCAAAGTCAGAGGAGGATTGTTGATTTAAACACAGAGCAACCCAAATAAAACACAACAGGCCCACAAACAAACCCAAAGGCTTTGTGCCACCATTCACCCCCCCCCCACTGGAACAGTCTCCTTAGAAATTAAGAACTGCCAAAGTGCCTTGCTGGATCAGAACAGCCCATCTAGCTCAGCATTCGGTCTCCAGCAGAGGCCAGCCAGACACTTCTGTGAAGATCACATGTAGGATCTTTCCCTGTTGTCTCCCTCCATCCTATAATCAGAGGTAGACTGCTTCTGAACAAGGAGGCTGCTTTTAGCCACAATGGCTAATAGCTATCCCTGCAATTGCCCGGTCCTGTTAAGAATTCAAGGTGCCAGCCAAAAGCCTCATACTAAGCAGAGGACACGGGAAACACACAGTCTCCCTGTTAGTTGTCCCCACGCTCAGCCAATCCAAACTATACTTTCTCCAAGTATGGAGGTTTCATCTTGAGCTCCATGGCTCCGGGGTGGAAGCCCTGCCACATGTGATCAAGCCCTGCTTTCCGTCCTAAGGGCAGAACACTGGCTTGTTCGCTGGGCAAAACAGTAAAAGAGCAGGAAGAAACCATACCAAACTATGCAAATCTGCATAATATATACAAGGTGCAGAATCCTGTTTTTCATGGGACAGAATCCTATTTTTTTTAAGGTGCACCTTATGTACAGTCCAGGAGCTGCGGTGGCTCAAGTGGTTAAGATGCTGAACTGCAGGCTGTGGAAGGTCAATAGTTCAGCAGTTCGAGACCCGAGTGTGCCGCATGACGGAGTGAGCTCCCGTCTCTAGTTCCAGCTCCTGCCAACCTAGCAGTTCGAAAGCAAGACATTGCAAGTAGATCAATAGGTACCACTTCGGTGGGAAGGTAACAGCATTCCGTGCGCCTCGGCGTTTAGTCATGCTGGCCACATGACCACGGAAACATCTTCGGACAGCGCTGGCTCTTTGGCTTTGAAACAGAGATGAGCACCGCAACCCTAGAGTCGGACTCGACTGGCTTTCGAGCAAGGGAAACCTTTACCTTTACCTATGTACAGTCCATTTGATGTTCCAATTTTGTGCCACACATCTTGTATGAAACTGAAGCAAAAATTAGCTTTATTAAAAAAAAAATGTGCAAAGAGTTACCCAGCGGTCAGCTTTTGCCAGTTTGCCCAAGATTGCCTTTGGCATCGCTGCCAAGCGGCATTTGCCGTCACTTCTGAATGTTTTATTAATGCCTTCAACTTGGGTCTCTCCTTTCCCTCTTTGGGTATGGCTGAAGGTTAACACCTTTATCAGCTGGGCTCTGGGACAAAAAAAGAGGGCTGACATTGATGTAAAGAATTGTTTCACTGACCTATCAACAGCTATTGCACAGACTGATCAATTAAATGTACATAAATCCCATCTGCACACCAACTTGTACAAATTTTCTTCATATCTGACGCAACTGTACTATGGAAGCCACAATGTAAGATTTAATTTGATCCTGATACCCGAGTTCTGCACTGGCCTTGCCACCAAAGGTCACATTTGTCATTTTTAATAGACCTTTCCAGGCCAGACACACTCAAGAGCCACCAGCTCAGCTGTGCCATCCCACAAGCCTGACAGAGTGGCTGCCTGATAACCAGAAGAATTAACCACCTTTGCCTTTAGATAACTCCCAGTTAATACATGCAGCACTGGTGTCGTGGTTAAGTGCGCGGACTCTAATCTGGGAGAACTGGGTTTGATTCCCCACTCCTCCACTTGCACCTGGCTGGATGACCTTGGGAAAGCTGTACTTCTGATAAGAGCTGTCCTTGAAAAAGAGCAGTTTCTGTCAGAGCTCTCTCAGCCCCACCTTCCTCACAGGGTGTCTGTTGTGGGGAGGGGAAGGGAAAGGAGTTTGCAAACCGCTCTCCCTTGGGTAGTGAAGGGCGGGGTATAAATCCAATATCTTTGTGTAACATAAAGAAATTGGTCAGCATTGGGATGTGTTGGATTCAGTAACGGGGGAAATGAAGATGTCCTTATACTAATGAACGCTGATCAGTTCTGTGTGTTTGTAGCCTGCAAAGTGCTCTCTAGTCACAACCAACGTATGGCGAACCTGGGAGCCGTCGTTTGCTAGAGGGCCTGCTAAGAGACCCATCGTTTCCTTTGCAGAACTACCATTCCCGGGGCTTGGGGCTGAAGGGGGGCAAAAGACCACAGGGGTGGGCCTGAAGGGTGCAATTGCCTTAATGCTGGACAATGAAATCAACTGGCTCGTTTTATGCCCAGCCTGTGCTGCTGGAAGGCTGCAGCCAGATCCCGAAAGCTCACCAAGGGTCTGTGACGCTAGGAAAGGCTGCCCCCTGCTGCCAGCCGGCCAGAGAAACCAGGTCCACAACCGCTTTCGCCTGCAGCACTGGGCTTCCCTCGCCTGGACGGGACTTCCCTCTGGCAGTGACCACACAGACACATCCGTGGGGACCAAACGGCCACTGTGTCTTCCCATGAGAGGGGTGCTGTAATGCGGCTCTCTCTATATTCATGGACGCTGGCTGCAGAATGTGGACAATTCTGCTTTTGCAAAACGTGCTCTGCACACTCCCCACAATCCTGCTGCAGCTTCCAGCAAAGAATCCTGGGAATAGCGGCTCTGCATGGCGATGGAGAACTTCTTTCCCAGCCCCTTCAGGGCACCACAACCCCCGAAGTTCTTATCTGGACGGCTGCAGCAGGGACAGGTTTAAAACTGGTTTAAACGATCCCTTGTTAACTGCTTGTTCTGCCCAAGAGGACAGAAGTCTTGACTCGAGAACTGTATTTGCTTCAGTTTTCCTGCAGAGTCCCTTAGAAAGCTTCAGAGGCTTTCAAACACACACACACCCCATACACACCTTGCCATTTTTGAGCATGGATGTTTGGGGCCACATCTTCATGTATTAACAATAACTTGGGACGTGTCTCAGTGAAAGTGAAGGACGGAGCCACATTAATTCCAATGGGAAAGATGTAAGTAGCTGCTCAGCTCTTTGACCCAGGTAAAACTTATCCACGGCTCTGGCTGGACTGAGCATTTGGCAACTTCCCTTCCCTGGCGGTCAGTCTTTAAGCATCGGCTGGCTGGCCCTCTGTGAGAGTCCAGGATGCTGTCCTTGCATGTTCCCGCATAGATGGGAGGATGACCTCTAAGGGCCCTTCCGCCTTGAACGTGCCACCGTGACTGGAGTACATGCAATCAGTTTTTCACGCAGAACTCCATGCTTGCCCCATTTGCTGGCTTCATTTTTTTTGCAACGGCGGCTGCTGGAAGTCTGCCCCGTTGAGCTTGCCTTTCTTCATTGACTGGGTAGGATTACAGGAGATGGGGGAAGAGGCGAGTGCAACGGCCGCCAAATTATTTTTAGATATTTATAATTATCTAGAACTTCTGGGAGCTCCACATACTCCTCACAACAGCTCCACATACTCCTCACAACAGCTCCACAAGGAAGACTCGTGCTCTTATCTTCCTCGTACGGACGTGGGTCCACAGAGCCGAGAGAATCCACCTCGTGTGAGTGTGGCTGAGGCCAGGTATGCCAGTGTGATCCCCCCCTCCCATTGCCGAGGGACCAGGGCTCAGCGGCTGGGAGAATTACAGCAAGCCCTCTGGGTGAGGTTGAGTCTGAAGGGAGATCCTAACCAGGGACAAGGTCCCACACGCCCCTCACCCTCTGGCTGACTCCTGCTTGGCTCCACGAGGCTCTCTGCTGCCTCTTACCGCGGCTTCGAAAGCAGCAGCCCTTCGGCTGCAATATCCTCATAGGTTTTCCTGACAGCCTGCCATTTTGGACTCTGGGATTCGGCCGGTAACCTGGGCTTCATTTCAGCCAGGGGCAGACTGTGTTCCCGACAGGGAGGGCAGCAGACATCACGGGAAAGAGGGCCTTCAGAGCCAAGTCAGACACTCCCGTCCCACTGCCCCTCCTCTGCCAAGCCCAGCAGAACACGGACCGTGGATAAGGGCATCGAGATCAGATGTGGCTCCTGGGCACGCCTGAACGCCAGCTCCTTTCCTTCTTCTCTTACAAATTAAGCCCTGGGGGAAACAAGATGGCATTTTTTTCCACCCATCCTAGGTGTCGGAGATTGGCCTACAGTCAAACCGAGACAGGAATATCCTATTAGTGCAAAAGAAACTTCAGTGCCAGATACTGAGAAAGCAGCACTTCAGCCAGAAACCAGGAAAATAATTTGGCGGCCGCTGCACTCGCCTCTTCCCCCATCTCCTGTAATCCTACCCAGTCAATGAAGAAAGGCAAGCTCAACGGGGCAGACTTCCAGCAGCCGCCGTTGCAAAAAAAATGAAGCCAGCAAATGGGGCAAGCATGGAGTTCTGCGTGAAAAACTGATTGCATGTACTCCAGTCACGGTGGCACGTTCAAGGCGGAAGGGCCCTTAGAGGTCATCCTCCCATCTATGCGGGAACATGCAAGGACAGCATCCTGGACTCTCACAGAGGGCCAGCCAGCCGATGCTTAAAGACTGACCGCCAGGGAAGGGAAGTCCACCGCCTCCTGAAGCTCTTCCCATTCACACGTTTCTCCTAAAGGTCCACCAAAATCTACTTCCTTGTCATTCCCACCCCATAGTTCTTGCCCTGACGCCTGCCCTCCAGAGAAAGAGAAACAATTCTGCCCCACCTTCGACTTGACAGTCCTCCGGGAGATGGCAATCGGGTCTCCCCTTAGTGGAGAGAGACCACGCCCACTGAGAGGTCTTCCTTATGGGAGATGACACTGCCAGAGTGCTGGCCCATCCAAACTGCTTTGCTGGATGACGCTGGGAGGGTCCAGCTAGTTTGGCATTTTGTTTTCCCCAGACTCTTCCATAAACTCATGAAGATGATTTCCCCTCGTCACCTGAACGTGGACTATGCTGGTTGACAATTTGATGCTTAGGACTGAGTAGGGGAGGGTTTTCCTTAAAAACATTCAGCAGGGTCAAAAGGCACTTCTCTCCCCCCCACTTTGCTATTGCTCTGAAATGAGGCAGAACCACTCAGCCCTCCAGAGCGAGGGCTGCCCTTCTTCTCTACTGCCTTCATGACACCCTTCCATAATCCAAGCTTAACGGCTACTTAGGGTTGTCACCAGGGGTCATTTCGTAGAAAAAGAGCTAGGGGAACTCATTAGCATAACTCACTAGCATATGCCACACCCCCTGACATCAGGGGCCCGGCGGTGGACCTGCAAGGCCAGCGGGAGTGTGAGGAAGCCCCGCCAAGGCCCTCCCTGGCCCCAGGCAGGCAGGGGTGGGGAGAGGTGGGGAGGAAGCAACTTACCCTCCTTCTTCTCCTGCCTCCTCCTGGCTGAATGAGGGCTGGAAGCGGGGCGGCCGGAAGCAGGGGGCGGGGCTTCGTCATGTGCCCCGCCCCCTGACCTCACCCGGGGGAACTGCGTTCCCCCGCGTTCCCCCCAAAATGACCTCTGGTTGTGATATCACATCTCATTCACAGAATGATCCCTAATTGGGTGGGAGGGCCCATGTGATCATGGCCTGGAAGAAGGCAAACATGTACATGATAATACTGCCAGTGGCACTTGAAGCAGCAGATGAGAGGAAACTGGAGCTCTGAACAAGCAATTTGGACATTTGAGGAGCTTCCTGAAATGTTTTGGCTCTTCCCATAAAGGCATAGCCCTGGCCTGGACGGCCAAGGCAACATCGGTCTCATCAGATCTCGGAAGCGAAGCAGGGTTGGCCCTGGTCTGTGTTTGGATGGGAGACCTCCAAGGAATGCCAGAGCTGTGACGTGGAGGCAGGCAAACATCTCTTCCCTTGAAAACCCTACAGGTTCGCCGTAATGCTGCCACAACTTGATGGCCAACACAATTAACAACATTTGCTCTGCAAAACGTGATGGGCATCCTGCACGGCTTTAACCACGAAGGTGTCTGACAGGCTACCTGAGCCAGAGGTCACTGTCCTGTCTAGTGGCTGCGAACTCCACAAGGCAATTACCCACTGCTCAAAGTAACATTCCCTTGCAATCATGGCCCGAACATCCGCCGACCCTGTTCTGCTTGGGGAACCAGAGTTCTGGTGACAGAAGGGAAGGGGGCACATTTTGGTCTCTCAGTTTTGAAGGCCCATAAGCACTTGGGTGCTACGCCAAGGGTTCTCACAGAAGTAATCTTATTTTTACACTGATGTATATGTATGCTGCGGCTTTAACTTACCTTTTAAACTGTATTTACTTGTATCAATTTTTTTCTATGCTTACTTAGGCTACTTAACTTAACTTAACTTAACTTGAGTGCTGTGCAAGAAGTTGCATCTATGGTGGCCGGCACCATCTACAGCCACCAAGCCCAGCCCAGCTGGGGCAACCCACCTGTGCTCCCTCAACAAGCCCTCTGCAGGGATCACCAAGCTGCAGCTGCAGAACCCTCCTGGCCTTTAATGATGTGCTGCTGTGCCACATGCTGCCCTGCACATCAATGTGCTTCCCACCACGTTCCTCGCTATATTCTCTGTCCCACCTGCTAAAGCACACATGGACCATCGATCTGGCTCCATGCGCGGCAGATAGGAGCCCCGAGGGCTGCCAGCCTCCAGGTGGGTCCCAGAGCCCTCCCCGAATTACAGCCGATCCCGAGACTACAGAGGTCAGTTTCCCTGGAGAAAACGGCAGTGTTGGAGGGTGAGGGTTCTATGGTGCTAGACCCTCTGCTGAGGTCTCTCTTACGTTTTCTAATTTGGTTTGGATCTAAGTCCATGTCTTCCTCCTGTGGTTTCGGTGGTATGTTCAAGCCAATGGAGTTCAGCAAGGATTCACCTGAGTCTATATTGTCTGCTTGGTAGTTCTTGCCTTGATATCTTACTTGAAGGCTCCCTATCTGTGCCCAGCGGTACGTGATTCCTGCTTCAGTAAGGCTTTTTGTTATAGGTTTTACGTTTCTCCTAATTTGTAGTGCTTCTGGTGGTACATCAGGGAAGGCATGTATATCGTCGTCATTGAATTTAAAGTTTCTTTTTTCTTTGGCTACTTGCAGAACTTTAGTTCTCAATCGGAGATCCAGGAATTCCGCCAATATGTCGCGTGGGCCTCTGCGTTTCGTCTGCCGCTCTCGGTAAGCTCTTGTCAGCATTGGTGCTATGTCGTCGAAGTCGATTACTGTGGCCAGCCATGTAGATAGGAAGGAAGTTAGTTCTTCGTTTCCTTCAGCGTGTTCTGGGAACCCCCGGAATTTTAGGAATCTCTCGCTCTCGTTCTGTGTTCCAGTAACAAAATTTTCTCTTTGGCCCATGCATCATTGTATTGCAAAGTTTTAACATCATCCTGGTTTGCCACAGAGGCTTCAAGTGTCATATCTGCAGTTTGCACCACTTTTTGCATGGAAATTTGTAGTGCTTCCATTTGTTCCGACATTGGTTTGAACATAGCATTAATGTCCTCTAGCATGTCTTTTTAAAATAATCTGAGGGTGTCCATAAGATCTTGCTTCGTTAAGGCGGTCTGTTGCGAGGTCGTTTCTGTTCCGGATGCCATTTTGTTGTCTGCTTGACTTGGGCCTCTTGGAGGTCTGTCGAGTTTATCCGAGTGAAATTGAGGTTTTGAGTGTGTTGCTGTAGCGTCTCCCGTACGGTTTTGGGTTTCGTTCTATCTGCCCATTCCAGGTGAATTTATAGGATTGTGCTTCGCTAGGTTTTTCAGCGGAGAAGGAAGGGTGGCTCAGGAGCACAATCAATTGGCATCCGCCATTGAGCTAGCCGACGCGCCCCCCCCCCCGTTAAAGGAATTAATGGACAATAAGCCTCTCAATGGCGATGGACCAAAATAGCTAAAAGGAACCTCCGTCTTCATTATGTCGTTCTGTAATCCAGGGTTGGGCTCTGTTGTAATGGTTCCAATCAACCACTCCCAGCAGCACAGTTTAAATACATGCTTGTCTTTATTTACTTAATTTATACCCCAGTTTTCCCCCGATAGGGACCCCAAGTAGCTTAAAACATTCTCCCTTTCTCCAGTTTATCCTAACCACAACCCTATAAGGTAGGCTGGGAGCATGTGATTGGCCCAAAGTCACCCAGCAAGCTTTCACGGCAGAGTGGGGATTTGAGGCTGAGTTCCCCAAATCCGTGTCCAGCCCTCGAACCACAACACCAGGCTGGCATGCGGACATATACAAATGCAGCACCCCATTGCCATGTCTCCACCTTCAGCAGGTCATTCTCCAAGAATGACCACAGACAGGAATACAAGTTTGATGGTACCCAGGCAGCCGTGTCAGTTAATTTATTTAGAGCACGTCTAATGAAAAACAATATTTCCACAGATTGTCCAAGGCAATTGTGGAGCTTACTGGCTCTGAAATGGAAATTTAAATAATCTTTTTTCCTCTCTGAAGGTTTGTTTCTCTGAAAGTCAAATGCTGAAGTCCCTCTTTGGGAACCAAAAGGGTTATTCACAGTTCATGGATGATGCCTAAGATCTTACACACAATGCATCATTTACCTAAGGCCTGCACTGTCACACCACGTGGGGGTGGCAACAGATCAGGAGGCTTTTTAGAAAAACAGTTAGAAGAGTTCATGGACAATAAGTCTCAATGGCTATCAACCATAATAGCCAAATTGAACCTCCATGTTCAGAGGTAGTCTACCTCTAACTATCAGGTGCTGTTGCCATTGTTGCCAACTTGTGGTTGCGCATAAGGAGTAATGGAATACAATCTCAAAAACGACAGAATGATCTCAGTCCGAATCCTAGGCAAACCATTCAACATCACAGTAATCCAAGTCTATGCCCCCACCACTGAAGCAAAAGAGGCTGAAGTGGACCGGTTCTATGAAGACCTACAACACCTCCTAGAACTAACACCAAAAAGAGATGTCCTCCTCATCATAGTGGACTGGAATGCTAAAGTAGGAAGTCAAAAAATAACCGGAATAACGGACAAGTTTGGCCTTGGAGAACAAAATGAAGCAGGGCAAAGGATAACAGAGTTTTGTCAAGAGAAAACGCTGGTCATAGCAATCACCCTCTTCCAACAACCTAAGAGGCAACTCTACCCATGGACATCACCAGATGGGCAACACCGAAATCAGACTGATTATATCATTTGCAGTCAAAGATGGAGAAGCTCCATACAGTCAGTAAAAACAAGACCTGGAGCTGACTGTGGCTCAGATCATGAGCTACTCATTGCAAAATTCAGACTTAAACTGAAGAAAGTTGGGAAAACCACTAGGCCATTCAGGTTCGACCTAGATCACATCCCTTATGAATATACGGTGGAGGTGAAGAATAGGTTTAAGGGACTAGATTTGATAGAGTGCCTGAAGAAATATGGACGGAGGTTCGTGACATTGTACAGGAGGCAGCAATCACCACCATCCCAAAGAAACAGAAATGCAAGAAAGCAAAGTGGCTGTCTGATGAGGCTTTACAAATAATAGAGGAAAGAAGAAAAGTGAAAGGCAAAGGTGAAACTGAATGCAGATTTCCAGAGAACAGCAAGGAGAGTGTCACATCCTGGTCCGTCTCGTTCGGGAGCGGCGGGGCGACCTCCAGGAGTCAGGAACACGAGGGATGGTCGGGATGAAGCGGAACCTCAGACCAATGGGTCCAGCGCCAGTTACCCCACTGCCCTCACCCTACCTGGTGCTTATTTCAGTGGCTCGTGTTCAGACAAGGTCCCACCGGGGGTTGCCTCTCTCTCTCTTCGCCTTGCCCCCACGGTTCCTACGTCCTCCTCACATTGTGGCCCGGTTCGCATTAGCCCCAGGTGTCATCCTCCCCAGTTCGCTTTCCCCACCTCCTCTTTATCCCCTCTTTCTAGTGTTTGCTCCCCCTCCCCCTCCTTACAACAGGCTGGCCATAGGGCTAGCTTGCCCTGGGTTCACATCAGTGGGGACACAGCCTTCTTCCTCACAGTCAGGCCATCAGCGCTGCAGGAGGCTGCCCGCCCCTCTGCCATGACCCCCCTTGACTGCAGGAGAACCTCAAGCTGGCTGGGGTGGAAGCAGTCCTGGCCTCTCAGGGAACCCTTGGATGGGTTGGTTTGCAGGTTGCTGTCAGTACAGGGGAACCCCCGTGGGGATTGTTCTGCATAGCGTCTCCAGGCTCGCCTCTTGGGACCAGGCATAATGGTGGGTGGTCGAACTCCGGCCTCAGTAGGATGGATGGCCCACGGGCTGTTCTCTGGTCGAATTGCAAATTGGGTTGAGGGCGGGAGAGGCAGGAGGGGTGAGGGTGAGGTCTCCTCCTGACAGAGAGATAAGGAGGCTTTCCTGAAAGAACAATGCAAAGTAATAGAGGAAAACAACAGACTGGGAAGGACTAGAGATCTCTTCAAGAAAATTGAAGAAATCAAGGGAATGTTCCGTGCAAAGCTGGCCATGATAAAGGACAAAAATGGTAGGGACCTAACAGAAGCAGAAGAAATTAGGAAGAGATGGCAAGAATACACAGAAGAACCATACAAGAAGGCTCTCAATGTCCTTGACAACCATGACGGTGTAATCACTGACCTCGAGCCAGACATCCTGGAGTGCAAAGTCAAATGGGCCTTAGAAAGCACTACTAATAACAAAGCTAGTGGAGGTGATGGTATCCCAGCTGAGCTATTCAAAGTCTTAAAAGATGATGCTGTTAAAGTGCTGCACTCAATATGCCAGCAAATTTGGAAAATGCAACAGTGGCCACAGGATTGGAAAAGGTCAGTTTACATTCCAATCCCAAAGAAGGGCAATGCCAAGGAATGTTCAAACTATCACACAATTGCACTCATTTCACATGCTAGCAAGGTCATGCTCAAGATCCTACAAGCTAAGCTTCAGCAGTATGTGGATAGAGAACTGCCAGAAGTACAAGCTGGGTTTCGAAGAGGTAGAGGAACTAGAGATCAAATTGCCAACATTCTCTGGATTATGGAGAGAGCAAGGGAGTACCAGAAAAACATGTACTTCTGCTTCATTGACTATACTAAAGCCTTTGATTGTGTGGATCACAACAAACTATGGCAAGTCCTTAAAGAGATGGGAGTACCACACCACCTCACATGTCTCCTAAGAAACCTGTATAAGGGTCAAGAAGTGACAGTTAGAACCGAATATGGAACAAACTATTGGTTTAGCATCAGAAAAGTACGACAAGGATGTACATTGTCACCTTGCTTATTTAATTTATATGCAGAGTACATCATGTGAAATGCTGGCTTGGATGAATTGCTGGGGAAAAGATCAACAACCTCAGATATGCAGACAATACCACTCTAATGGTAGAAAGTGAAGAGGACCTAAAGAGCCTCTTGCTAAGGATGAAAGTGGAGAGCGCAAATGCTGGCTTGAAATTCAGCATCAAAAAAACTAAGATCATGGCATCCGGCCCCATCACTCCTTGGCAAATAGAAGGGGAAGTCGTGGAAGCAGTGACGGACTTCAAATTCCTGGGATCCAAGATCACTGCAGACGGTGACTGCAGCCATGAAATTAAAAGACACCTGCTCCTTGGGAGGAAAGCAATGGCAAACCTAGACAGCATGATAAAAAGTAGAGACATCACCCTGTCAACAAAAGTCCACATGGTCAAAGCAATCGTATTCCCAGTAGTAATGTATGGCTGCGAGAGTTGGACTATAAGGAAGGCCAAGTGCCGAAGTATAGATGCTTTTGAATTATGGTGCCCCGGACTGCAAGGTGATCAAATCAGTCAATCCTCAAAGAAATCAACCCTGACTGTTCCCTGGAAGGCCAGATACTGAAGCTGAAGCTCAAATACTTTGGCCACCAAATGAGAAGGGAGCACTCGCTGGAGAAGAAGACCCTGATGCTGGGAAAGACTGAAGGTCAAAGAAGAAGGGGATGGCAAAGGATGAGATGGTTAGACAGTGTCATCAAGGCAACGAACATGAAATTATTCAAACTCTGGAGCACAATGGAAGACAGGAGGGCCTGGCGTGATGTGGTCCGTGGGGTCGTGAAGAGTTGGACTTGACTGTGTGACTGAAGAATAACAACAACAACCCCTGTGAGAAACCAGAGGCTGGATCTTATCTAGTGAGGCTGTTATGTTCATAATGAATGCTGCTTCCTGAAAAAATTACATTATTTCTAGTCTGCCTTGGGGGTCAAGGCAGATTACACAGTCAATGTAATCGACAGGATAGGACATTCAATACACACAATAAGATTAGGGTTGTAGAGCCAATCAGAAATCTAAAAAGCAGAACTGAAGCAAAGCATAATGTAACATGACACATTAAATTGTGTAAAAAGGTACATAGTAGGATCCAGCTGTCCGCTCGCCTGCCATTGAGAGAGAAGGTTCCTTTCTCTCCCTTTGATGTGCCCGGGGGGGGCTTGTCACCTTAGCGGTGCCAAATGTCCTGGCTTCTCAATGGTCCGTGATCCTGTTCTCCTTCCTATGTAGAGGCTACATGCCTATGGGGGTGGGGGAGCTGGCTGTTACTTCTGGCGGGCAAATACCATGGGATGATTTAGTGCCGTACCTGAGTCCACTGTAATTGCAACCTTTGCATGTTCAACTTCAGTCCTAACAATAAGTGTGTCCAGGATGGTATCTATCAACTGTCTCAATAAAGTTAGCTTTCTTCAAACTGACTGGCGTTGAGAACTGATTTCACCAGGATCCTGACGCCAGCTTACAACAAACTACACAGAATAGTATAGACCACGGTCCAGGCCCATAGCTACAGTGGGGCATTTTGGGGCCTGCCCCCCCCCGACTTCCTGCAAGGACCCCATGACTTCCCTTCAGCCCAGGCCCCCTGACACTCTGGCAAGATGAGGCAGCTGCTGGGAACTCCCCCTGCGCCACTGCGGCCGCCGCTCCTCCTTACCATCCCCCTGCACCACACCTTTCTCCGGACTTGTGACTACTTTGCCGCTTCCTGGACAACAGTGGGGAGGGGGGTGCCTTATGCCCAGAGGTCCTGTAGCCATGCTCGGCTTCCTGCACACTGCCCTTTCTCCTGGCCCCCGCCCATCCCCAGCTCTGCCCTGGGTTGTCCAATCAGCTCAAGGAGGGGCAGGCTGGGCTGGGCAGGGCGGCAAGGGGAGGGACCCCAGAGGAGGCAGCAATCCGGGTGCTCCGTTCAACATGAGCCAGGTGCCTCCGCCGCTGCCCTTCGTCCCAAGCGCTGCCCCTTCCCTTAGGGGCCCCCCACCCGGGGGGAAGCAGCGATGGAGCGGCGGACGCTCCTCCAAAGACCCCTCACCCTCTGCAGCCACTGCTGAGGACCAGCCAGCCACAGCGTCCCCGTCAGCAGAGCTCCACCGGAGCCTTGTTTCCCAGGTGTTCCTTCCCGGTCTCCACCCATCATGCTTAGACTGATCCCACTCCAGGACTGTCATCTGGGCACATCCCCCACCCCACCCCGAAATATGTATTGACTGACCTGGATCACGGGAGAGTCCGTCCCAGGACTGCGTGTCCAAAAGCTTCTTCTGGGTTGAGGCTCCTTTCCAAGCGCCCCCCCCCCCCCCCCCCCCCCCCCCCCCCCCCCCCCGCGCGGCGGGGGGGGGGGGGGGCTGGACTCACAAGTATGTTTCGGCTTTTTCTGAAGAGGACAATGAACTGTTGGCATCTTTATCGGACTGTATTAGGAGCCCGGAGGGTTTGGTTTATTCTGACAATAAACTCTATGTACCTTTCTCCCTCCGCAAAGAAGTAATGGAATCTGCACACGGCTCCAAGCTTGCTGGTCATTGGAGCTTTGTGAAATCTCTTCAACTTCTCCGCAGGCAATTTTGGTGGCCTCACATGCGCAAGGACCTGTTGGATTTTGTGCGGACTTGCCACACTTGCGCCTTGACTAAATCCAGGGGGGGGAAAACCTCCTGGGCTATTGCAGCCCCTCCCTACTCCTTCCAGGCAAATGGCCCCTGAGTAAGAGTCTGGGATTTCCTTCTCTCCCCCCCCCCCCCGGCTCCTGTGTTTTTAACAGGGCAGGCTGAAAATTAAACCGCGAGGGACGTCACCAGCCTAAACTCGGGGGGGGGGGTTTTTGCACTGGGGTGCTGAGCCAGACTCTCAGAGAAGCTTGGAGGGCAAGAAGCCCCCCACTGTTGAGCCCTCCCTTCTTGTTCGGTGGGGGGGGAGGGCGAGCACTGCTTTGTCCCGCTGGAGCCTGGCGCACCCTTCCCCCTTCCAGCCACCACATGGGAAGACCAGCTGGTGCAGGGGCCGGCTGGCCAGCCAACCTGAGATTTTTGTTTTATTTTTTATGCCAGTGCCCCCCGACTTTTTACAAGGCCCCCCAATTTAAGAAATCCTGGCTACGGGCCTGCCACGGCCTCTAATAATTTGACCACGTAACTGTGTGGATCATTTTGCACAGTGCTCCCCTACTGCCTGCACAGAAAAGCCCACTCGAATCATTCTGCTTTGTGCCGTTTGAGGAAAGGCAGGAGAGTGGGAATATTCCTGGCCTCATCAAGGCAGGCCCGTCCCACGAGCAGTGTTCCCTCTAAGCTGAGTTAGTCTGAGCTAGCTCACTGTTTTTTAGCCTCCGGCTCACACATTTTTGTCTTTGCTCAGAAAGAAGGGCTCCAGAGCAAACTAATTGATGCAGCAGCCACATCGCGCGCTCACAACTTTAATGCCAGGAGCTCACAAAGTAGAATTTTTGCTCACAAGACTCCACGGCATAGAGGGAACATTGCCCACAAGCCAGGGGCCGCAACACGGAAGGCACGTGGCCCATCTGCAGAGCGGCACTTGCAGAAGACGGAACTGCTGTGGCTATCCCTGCCCCAAGAGCAGGCCTCCGCGGCTGGGGACCGACTAAGCCAAACACCATCAGTTCACCACATATGGCAGCTCACCAGAAACTCAACAAACCGTCTTCTTGGCCTGCAGCCCTAGGGGGGTGACCAGCAACTAGCCAGCCTCAATGCAAGGACACTGCCTTTGGCCTGGGGAATCCCATGGTATGAAAGTCCGACCCGAGTGGAGACGATCACAGGCCAGCGACCAAGTAGACAGGGTGCCAGAGAGGAAATCTCAGCCCAACAGAAAAGTCGCTGCACCCCCTCCCTGCAACGTCAGACCTCCCCCTTCTGCAGCAGGGGGAGCTAAAAGCACCGGCCTACGTCACAGGGCTGCTGGGAGGGCTGGCTAGAGAACGTCGGTGCAGAGCTTAGTGCACAGAGCGAAAGCATTGCAGACGTGCCAAGAACGGTGATTCTCTCTCTCTCTCTCTCTCTCTCTCTCTCTCTCTCTCTCTCTCTCTCTCTCTCCCTCCCTCCCTCCCTCCAACAGGCCACACTTATTCCTAGAAGGGACAATTATGTCTGAAAAGTGACCCCTTCTGGAGACCAGACGGGCAACATTTTCTGATCACAAATCACGTAGGATGGGAATCACAGTCCCCGAAAGGCTACAGTCTTGAGCACTGCCCGTTCCCAACATTTCACCCAGACACAATTGCCGCCACCCTCAGATGTGGTCCCTATTTATCTACTTGCAATTTCTTGCTTTCGAACTGCTAGGTTGGCAGGAGCTGGAACTAGAGACGGGAGCTCACTCCATCATGCAGCACCCGGGTCTCGAACTGCTGAACTACTGACCTTCCACAGCCTGCAGTTCAGCGTCTTAACCACTTGAGCCACCGCTCTGCTGCTACAGACAGACTAACATGGCTAGCCATCTTGCGCTATCACAAATTCAGGACGCAGCCTTAGGCAAGCTAACTATGGACTCTCCCTCCACATTGCACCAGGCTCCATCAAGGCTCTGGGTTGGATGCGGGCTACACTGGCCATTTCCACTGATTCCCCTTTCCTGCTGCACACGCTCCGTATGTCAGTCCTCAGGGCCCCCTATCCCCCCAGAGCCACACTTTCTGGAGATCAGTTGGCTGTGGGGGGGGAGGGAGGAAAGTTCCATTCTGCTACAGGAAACTTTTGCCTTGATCCAACCCTCTGCACATGACCCACCAGGAGACTCGGTGGTCAGAGGTGGAGCAAGATGGAACCTGGTCACTTTGGAAGGACCTGGGAGGACCTGGTTTTTCACACCCTGCTTAGAGTGGAGACCCGGTTTCCAACCCCCGCTCTGCCATGGACTGTGGGCCAGTCACACGCTCTCAGCCTAACCTACCTCGCAGGGCTGTTGAGAGGCAAGATGGAGGAGAGGAGAACAATGCATCCCCACTGGGAATAAAGGGTGGGGAGAAATGAACTAACCTAATATTGTTAGGAACTAACCTAATAATTCTACTTAGACAAGCTAGCAAAACACTGACTAGCAGGGCAGCCCTCCTCTCCTCCTTGTAAAGCAGCAAGGTAGAACGTCTGAGCTGTCTGCATCTTGTTTTAATCTCTGTGCCAAAAATATATTTACTGGATTTTTTAGCACCGGGGGGGGGGATATTAAACTCCAGCCTGGAATTTAATTCCTTTACTTTCTCCCCCAGGCAATCCAAACACTCATCTATTGCATAAGTATCAGGGAATTATTTCCATATACCAGTCATTAATCCACAACATGCATAAGCTGCCTACATGCCTTAAAATAAAGACAGGCCTGGTTGGGCTTGTTTTTTGTTTTTTTCTTAACTTATCGTTTCTCTGCACCGCATGTAGATCACCTAATCACTTCTTGAATTAATATTAAAATCAGCTGTAGACATTAGCATTCAAAAAGAAGGTGGAGTGGTCTGTTGCCGGCCTTATCGGCTGCAGAGAAGCAAGCAGAAATTGCTGCTAAAATAGGAAACCAAATCCAGAGGTGGAATTAGATATACGTATTTTCTTGTTTCTTCTATTAATCCCATTTGGCCAGGCTAACAGGTGCCTTGTCCTGCCTAAACATCAGCCCAACAAAATGCAAAGAACTGAGGGGTGAAGAGAGGCCCTGGGGGGGGGGGGAACCACCACAAACTGGCAGAAAGTACAGATTTAATTAGATTTAATGGTAACTTGCTAATATTTCTCCAGCTTGTTCCTTTTTTGCTAGGCAGTCTGCATCCAGGCAACGCGGGGAGAGAGCATTTCACCGTTTGCTGGGACTCTCACACAATGTAATCTGCAGGAGAGCAGGCTGTTAGAGCATAAAACCTTAATTATTCAAACAAACTATGCTAGGAGAGACTTACAAAAAGAAGCGAGAGAGATGGGGGGGCAGTGCTGCTTTCTAGCCAGAGCAGAAACAAAAAGCAAGCAAACCAACAAAAGCCTTGGTACCACAGCTTAGAGGAAAAATAATGTGAGAGCAACAGCCAAAGTTTCCACATCCCCTTTGGGGATGAGACCCAGATAGAATTTGGCTGGGTCAGAGCCAGGTTCCATCTAGCCCAGGATTCTGTTTCTACAATGGCCAAGCACAGGCCCACTTGCTCTCCTGGTGTGTGTTCCCTGCACTCAGAGGTACACTGCCTCTGAATATGCTCCCTCTAAGCTGTGGAGTCTTGTGAGCAAAACTTCTACTTTGTGAGCTACTGGCACTAAAGTTGTGAGTGAGCGCTTTGGCTACTGCATACATTAGTTCCTGAGCTAAGACAATAATGAGTGAACCGGAGGTTAAAAAACTGTGAGCCGGCTCACACTAACTCAGCTTAAAGGGAACACTCACAGTTAATGGGGAATTTCAGACAGCCGATATGTTCTGTTTCAGGAACTGTCCACTAATGGTTTCTGTACTGACATTTCAGACAGAACCGTTTGAGTAAAGGTTCCCTAACGTAATATATTGACCCTTTCAGACACAAACGCTCCTGTCCCATTAGGGAAGCGTTCCTGAGCCATTTTACCTGCAAACTGCTTCCAAGCGGTCTTCAATTTTCTATACCTTTCCTGAAGCGCTACGGGGTGCTGTGTAAAATGCCCCCGTAACATTTCCTCCAATGACAAGGTTTTCCTGCCCTTTTTCACCCGCGTGGGTGATCTCTGCCTTTTTAAAAAACGTTCTTTTAAGAGCACTATAGCACTATAGCACAACACCAAAACAGCACAATAGCGACCCCATTGGAATGCCTGGACCACTGAGATACATGATATCACTACATCTGGGGAGAACAGGGATTTCAATGGAGTACAATGCCATGGAGTCCTCCTTCCACAGCACTCGCTATATGCCTATGAACTGATATCTGTAGGCAGGAGATAAGCTGTAACTCTGCAATGCTCCCTCTACGCTGTGGAGTCCTGTGAGCAAAAATTCCACTTTGTGAGCTACTGGCATTAGAATTGTGAGCGAGCCATTTGCTGCATAAATTAGTTTGCTCTGGAGCCATTCTTCCTGAGCTAAGACAAAGACGTGTGAGCCGGAGGCTAAAAAACTGTGAGCCAGCTCACACTAACTCAGCTTAGAGGGAACACTGGCTGAAAGTACAGGGGATCCCCAGGTCCCCCCTGGAGGCTATTGTGCTGTTTTGGTGTTGTGTTATAGCACTATAGTGTTCTTAAAAGAACGTCAGAAAAAGATGAATATCGCCCGCGTGGGCAAAAAAGGGCGGGTAAACAAAGCGGCACAGTCTGAAATGCCAGACTGCTTCAGAGACGGCTCCTTACTGGTAGGGGAAAGGCTGTGTGAAATGGCCGCCCCTGTACCGGTTTACTCCAAGACGGTACAATAACGGCTTAAAAAAAGGGTAATCTGAAATTGCCCAATAGCTGTCAAAAGACCTCTCCTCCATGAATTCATCCAAATGAACTCTTTTAATAATTTTAATAATTACTGCTGCCCTAAGAGTTTTTGTGCTCACGAAGAGAAATTATTGCGCCTTGGGTCCTTTATATACATCACAGTTCTTGAAAAAGATTGTATTCAAAATGGGTAAATTACTAGAGTCCCCTGGGACTAGTGATTGTGAAACTGACAAGGTGCTGTTTGAATGTTTGAACAGAATGTAAACCTGCACTTTGATATAATGTTTGGGTGAAATCTATGTTTGATAATATTTGACACCAATATTTATAGCAGTGTTCCCTCTAAGATGAGTTAACGTGAGCTAGCTCAGTTTTTTAGCCTCCAGCTCACATTTTTGCCTTAGTTCAGGAAGGATGGCACCAGAGCAAACTAATCTATGCAGTAGCCAAATTGCTCACTCACAATTTTAATGCCAGTAACTCACAAAGCAGAATTTTTGCTCGCAAGACTCCACAGCTTAGAGGGAGCATTGATAACAGTACAGAAAAATAAGAAAAGAAAAAGCACAGAATTGATGTACCTTAAGCATACATCTATTATTTACAGTGTGATATACTTTCGCATATCTTCCTAACACTGTGACCTTCAGTTTTGGTATTAACCTCCCAGGATTACAATTGATTTCCAGATGACAGAGATCAGTTCCCCTGGAGAAAATGGCAGCTCTGGAGGGTGGTGGGCTCTGTGGCGTGATACCCTGCTGAGGCCCCTCCCCTCCCCAGCCTCCACCCCCAAATCTCCAGAAATTCCCCAACTTGAAGTTGGAAGCCCTGCTCTGGACTGCTAGCTTCCTTAGGGAGGGAGTTCCACAGGGGAAGCATTTTCTATTCCCTACTATATACTCCCCTCCCTTCAAATGTGTTGTGGTTCTGTCTCTCTTTTTTAAAAAAAAACTATTCCCAATCTCTTCTGCCCTTGTGAATCAGTAACCACAGTATTCCAGGTCTGATTTTCCTTTGAACGCTATTTCAGATTTGAAAAATTTAGAAAGTAGCTTCACTTGCACACCTTCTCTCAAAGAGCCACGAGAACTCTAGTCCTCTGGTAATACACTCAGTAACCACAGTATTCCAGGTCTGATTTTCCTTTGAACGCTATTTCAGATTTGAAAAATTTAGAAAGTAGCTTCACTTGCACACCTTCTCTCAAAGAACTATGAGAACTCTAGTCCTCTGGTAATAGACAGCGACACACCACTCCCCAGTTCCTCAGTTACGAGCCAGGCGCTGTGCATCTGTACGACACGTTCAGGATATTGTCACGGAATAGCGACACAGCTGGGAGCAGAGATGTGTTTTTGTTGGCTCAGCAATAATGCCTCAGAGCACAAAGTGGGAAAGAAGGCGCCTCAGGGGACGTGGGCGATGGACTCCCCACGGAAGAACTGCACTGGCCCGCCTTCCAGGGCTGCTGCAAGAACCACCAAGGCAGTTAATGTGTGGAACTCGCAGAAATCATTCCCAATGCACTGTAAGCGAGGTTGCCAACTCTGGGTTTTGGAAATGCCTGGGTATTCTGGGGGTGGAAACGGGGAAGGGCGGAGTTTGGGGAGGGGCTTCAATGGGCTAGAATGCCACAGAGTCCACCCTCCAAAGCAGCCATGTTCTCCAGGGGAGCTGATCGCTGCAGTTTGGAGACCTGCTGTCATTTCAGGTGATCTCCAGGCCTCACCTGGAGGTTGACAAAACTAACTGTAGGGCTGGGTTTTCCAATCCTGCTTGCAAACCAGGTCACTCTGCTCCAAATCCAGTTACCAGGCAGCTGCGGGCCAGAGGCCGGCTTCCCAAGGGAAGTGCTAAGGGCGTGAGAGCCAAGGAGACCCCACGCAGAGGGACTTGCTGCTAATAGCCTTTGCAGAACCTGCTCCCTAGGAATCCGTCCCCATGGAACAGAACTAAAATGCCTCTCCACAGCACAAAACCTCCGGTAAGAAACTCTTGAGAAGGGTAAAACTTTCCAATAAGATCCTTGCAGAGAAGACAGGATTCAGGATTCTGGAGTACCCCGTGACAGAAGCATTTTAATCCATGAAACATCTTTAGAATCAGCTGCATCTCACTTCTTTCAACAAAAGAAATTCCTTCTTTTCACATCTCTCCTTATATATAATTGAATAGTGGGTGCCAAAGTTCTAATTCTAAAATGCACTCCCTTAAGTGTATGGCTGATGGCACTGCTCCTCAGCATATATCGCCACCAATCAGAAGGCAAAGCCCGGGTCCCGCCCACACCACAACTGCTGCGACAACCTGGTCTTTTGCATATGGAAGCTGATTGGACTTCACTCCATTCCACACCTCAAACCCCTCCCCGCAAGGCAGTTGGAATGTTAGTTGCATATGGAACCTGCTGTATTCTGGTGGTGTGCAGGTCCCAGGTTCATGTTTTAAAAGCAGACTGACACTGTTTGCCCAAAGCCAGAGCACTCTCCCAGAGCCTCTTTCTAGATCTCGTTTTATTTATTTCCACAACGGGCCTTATTTCTAGTAAAAGGAATACATAGAATTCATGACCACAAATTGGGGAGATGACCTCCAGCTTAGAAAGGTTTATCGTTCTAATATATATTTTATCCCTTCCTTCCTCTGGATGAGCTGAGGGCAGTGGACATGGTCTCCCCTTCCCCATCCTCCTCTCACAACGACCCAGTGAGGTTGGATAGGCTGACAGAATGACTGGCCCAAGGTCACCAAGTAAACTCTGTGGCAGAGGGGGAATTTGAAGCCAGGTTCCCCAGGTCTTAGTCCACCACTCTACCCGCGACACCACCCTGATTTAAAAGGAGATCAGACAAATTCATGGAGGATAAATGAAACAAGTGTTATTAGTTTTAGTAATGCAAAGGAAGACACAGAGACCCCTGTTTGCAGGCAGCATAAACCCCCCCCCCCATCCACACACACACAGAGATCACCTGAAGCTTTGGACAGACCACAGAGGACAGCTCCTTCTGGTGAGCTGAGAAGGCCCCAAGCGAGGGGCCGTGGCCTCAGCCCCGAGCTCACCCTTTGCCTTCCCTTCCAGCCCCAGCTCCCCGCCTGCAACGTGACAGCAAAAAAAGGGCGAACTCCTTGGATCGATCAAGAAGTGTTACATAAATGCTAGGAGTGAAAGAAATAGATATTCCCCCCAGACACCCAAGAGGCCGTCCACAAAGGAAGCCCGTGCGGGCTGAAAAGATGTCAGCAGTCAGTCAAGGTGAGCGGAGGGGGCCAGGCAGGCACGCCAGAGGCAAGGGCAGGGCCGCACGCTCAGCAGGAGCTGCCTGCGGAAGGGCACGGGGACGCCGAGGGACTTCCCAGGGCCAGGCTCTCCCCCCGGACAAGGCCTCGGCTGCTCGGAGGACCATGTCTGGAAGCTCCGACAGCAAAGGGCTAAAAGCTCCACTATCCGAGGGCCGGGGGTGGAAGGCTTTGCTCCAGCATGGCTGGCCTCTGTCCTGCACTACTGAGCCAATATGGACGGCGCCCCTGTCAGGCAGGCTACTGGAATCCCCCTACTTGACTGTACAGGAAAGAAGCAAGCATGAGGCAGCAGTTAGAGAGTCAAACTACAGTCTAGGAAGCCCGGGTTTGACCCCACACTCTGTCACGGGCCAGTCACACATACCTCATCCTGACCTACCTCACAGGGTTGTTGCTGGAGGATAAAATGGCGAAGGGGAGAATGTAGTCAACTCCTTTGCGTCCCCACTGGCGAGAAGGGTGGGATGAAAACGAAGGAGATGAAGAAGCAAACTGAGAGGTGGGAAATGGAGAGAGGCAGGCAAGCAAGCTGGCCAAAAGGGACGCAGCCCCCTAACCACCACTTCTCCTACATGACCCTTACAAGGAGCAACGTACCCGTGTTCAGGCTAGCCGGGTGTGTGTGTTCTGGCTAGAGCTTCCAGAAACATCCGGCTTTCCTGGATTAAAAAAATAGTTTTGAGGGGTTTGACCAGATGGACAGGGTCCGAATTTTCCCCCAGACCAATTTTACGTCCTGGGCTGAAGTGCCTGGCCAACCAGAACAGGCCAGGAGGGGGAAAAAACTCCAGGGAGGGACCGGGCTCCGACATACACCCGATGAAATCTTGAGTTCTAGGGTTGCCAACAATGAACTGGGAAACTCCTGGAGATTTGGGGGTGGAGCCTGCAGAGGGGAGGGACTTCAGCAGGGTAGAATGCCACTCAGTCCGCCCTCCCAAGCAGCCGTTTTCTCCAGCTGTGATTCTTGGAGACCTCCAGGGCACACCTGGAGGCTAGCGATTGTTACTCCCCTTGCCATCCTCCTGGCACAAACTGGACCTTCCCCACTGCCAGGGAAGCGCTCGCACATCTGTCCCCAAGACCGAGAGTTCAGGGTTTAGTTTTCAGACAACTGTATATATTAACCCTGCTGGTCTCTCTACCCATCCTGCTCCCTACAGTGACGAGATGCAGGAGAGCTTGACCCACACAGTGAAGCGGACCAGGATACAAGAATGTAGGGAGTGGGAGAGAAAGATGGGCCTCCCTGTCTTCCCCAGGGATGAGAGGCTCCCGAAGGCCATCCATCTTGGGGCCCGTTCTCATGGGAAAGTTGTTACAAGCAGAGGTCATTTCGGGGGGGACGCGGGGGAACGCAGTTCCCCCGGGTGAGGTGCAGGGGGGCGGGGCACATGATGAAGCCCCGCCCCCTGCTTCCGGCCGCCCCGCTTCCAGCCCTCATTCAGCCAGGAAGAGGCAGGAGAAGAGGGAGGGTAAGTTGCTTCCTCCCCGCCTCTCCCCACCCCTGCCTGCCTGGGGCCAGGGAGGGCCTTGGCGGGGCTTCCTCGCCCTCCCGCTGGCCTTGCAGGTCCACCGCCGGGCCCCTGATGTCAGGGGGGGTGGCATATGCTAATGAGTTATGCTAATGAGTTACCCTAGCTCTTTTTCTATGAAATGACCCCTGGTTACAAGCAAGGCTAATCTAACTCCTGCAACACATACGTTGCCTTCGGGGGTAGGGCAGGATATAAATCCAAAGATAAATATAATAAATAAATAAACATACACACAGATATATTGCATTCGCACCTACCCCTCCCATCCCTCGGAATTTATGGCAGAGAGGACTAGAAAGAGATGAGACCAAGTGGTCGAAATGGCCCAAAAGTTAACGTAAACTACAAAGGCGGAAACCAATGAAAAAAATTAAGACATTAGTCAACATGACAATCAGCAGAGCCCGATTCTGACAGGCTGATCCGTTCGCCCAGCACAGCAGCTACCGACAAATTGTAGAGCCTGGCACAGCGGTGTCTCCAGCGCTGCCAACGAGGAGTGAACCTGGCTTGTGCAGGAACTCAGACAGTCTCATCTCCACTGTCTGAAGAAATACGCTCTCTGCGTTGAGGGACGTGGGGCACGACTGGCTCTAAAGGAACACTCAGAGCTGGGCCTACAATGACGCTGCCCATGAGGCCTCTTCCCTCAGCTCTGGAGTCATGGGAGGAGGGGCCTTCATTCAATTAAAATGTTTGTTGGCCACCTTTCTCCTTGGAGGAACTCAAGGCTACTTACAATATAAATAAAATGTTACAAAAACACAATAAAAACAAAGATAGAGTCCATTAAAGTCACAGTTTGAAAACTCCAGTTTGGACTGCCAATAATTAAAGCTAAATCAATCAAAATGCAGCCCTAAATAAAACTTTCAGCTGCCCCCTGAGGACAGACACTGGAGGGGGCCAGGCCCACATACCCCGGGGAGGCTGCCCCATGACTGTGGGGTTGGCGTGGAAAAGGCCCTCGCTTAGGTACCTGCCAACGGAGCATCTTTCATTGGTAGGAGAGCCATTCAGCTTCCTCGCCTTGCTTCTCCCCCCCCCCCCGGAGCAGAGGGCCAAACAAACAACACGATCCCCCAGCCGTGCGCCTGGCCTCGCAGTCAGGTGTCCATCAAGGGAACCCGCCTTAGGAAGGGCTCATTCCCTCGGTGTCGCGAGGCGGGAGGAGGAGCTCCCCCTCCCCCTCCCACCCTGCTTTGGCCAAGAAAAGGGGGGAGGGGACTTTCCGCCCCTTTTCTCTCTGGCCCCAAAGGGAGGAGACAAACCGGAAGGTCCTTCTCCCCATTGGTGGCACCAAGCCAACGAGCACTTTCTGAGAGGAGTTGCCCTGATGGGCATCGGACTGCCAGTCTGGCTGCACCCCCGTGGCTGCACTCCATTTTGCCCTCCGAGCGGCTTGGGGGCAGGGGTTTCCCCCTCCAGCCCAGGTGCAGCCTGCTGAGCACCAGCACAGCATCAGTGCCTGCAACATCCCCCCCCGAGCCCTCTCTGGACCCTCGCCCCTCTTTCCTCCCCATTTTGCCCTTCCGGCTCTGTAGGCATCTCCTTACTTAGTTATGCCTTTGTCTTTTCTCCCCGTCAGCTTCGCCTTTCCCTTTTTTGCCTCTGGATACACAAACCAAGTCCTGCCATAAGCAGCCCTCACGTTTTCGTCTCATCTCTCCCTACCGGGCGCTCAGGAGGCCTTGCAGGATCCTTCCCTCCTCACAGGGTGCCCACTGACACCTCTCCTGGAGCTTGCCAAGTGGTTTTAGGATGTGGGCGGGGCCAGGTGGCTTCCGATTGGCTGTGCAGATGTGTACAAACATTTCTTTGGCGGCAGCTGCCAGCACAGCGCACGGAGCTTCACTGTGGGACAGAAAGTACACTGCGACAGCCATTGTGTAGCCGGCTCCACTTTTCGTGGCAGCCATATTGCAGAGGCGTGCACCATGCAGTGTCAGAAGGTAAACTGCGGCAGCTGTTGTGCATCTTTCGCAGCAGCTGTTTTGTGGCTGCGCCCGCCACCCTGTGCCATGATTCCACAGGTACCTGAAGGCTCAAAAAGGTTTGGGACCCTTGACCTACTTATTATATTATAGTCTGCTTGACCTATCGTACTACTACTGAGTAACTAAGCTACTGTGTAATTGTCCCTTGCTGCCTCCTTTCCCTCCACCGCCCCTCCTCCTCCATCATATTTAGATTGTAAACTGCATGGGGTAGGGACCTCTCTTTATTCTTATAATACTGTGTAAAGCGCCAGGCTTATTGATGGGGCTATTTAAATAACCCTATTTAGCTCCATCAGAGGGTCTGTGCCTCTGAGGTCAGAAGTTACACATCCAAGAAATGCACCTGGTACAGCCGTGGCATATGCTCTCACCCAGGGGTCATTTCGTAGAAAAAGAGCTAGGGGAACTCATTAGCATAACTCATTAGCATATGCCACACCCCCTGACATCAGGGGCCCGGCGGTGGACCTGCAAGGCCAGCGGGAGTGCGAGGAAGCCCTGCCAAGGCCCTCCCTGGCCCCAGGCAGGCAGGGGTGGGGAGAGGCGGGGAGGAAGCAACTTACCCTCCCTCTTCTCCTGGCTCCTCCTGGCTGAATGAGGGCCAGAAGCGGGGCGGCCGGAAGCAGGGGGCGGGGCTTCGTCATGTGCACCCCCTGCACCTCACCCGGGGGAACTGTTTTCCCCCACGTTCCCCCCCGAAATGACCTCTGCTCTCACCTGCCTGTCAAAAAGCAGGTGATTGATAGGAAGAAATGTTCTCGTCAAGCTTCTCCCTAACAGGCTACTTTCTTATGTACAGGGGAGGTTTTTGTTTTGTTTTTTAAACATGGGAAGGACTTCAGCCATGGGGTTTCCTCTCCCACAGCATTACCCACCGGAGAGGAGTTTTTATGGAAGGTGCGGATTGGCCCAGAGTCCCTGAAGAGAGGGTTTAGGATCAGCATCAGGTGGGGAGTGGGGGAAGAGATCGGGTCCTGGGAAATGAGTGATGGGACTGGAGGAGGAAAGCGTCAGGAGGCCACAGAAGTAGAGGAAAGCTGAGTCCAGGATAAGCAAGAATGGGCATAGAAGACCCTCATTACTAGGGCCACACCAAGTGTATAGAGACACAGATTTTCTGGATGTTTGCCCTGCCCCCGGATGCCATTTTTAATTGTCCTCCACTATGCAACTCATACACTGAACATGATGTTATAGTATAGTGGCACACGGCCAATGCGATCTGACTATATGGTGATGTTACAGAGTCAATACCCTCCGTCTAAGATAGGAGTATTTTGCTGCCCTCTTGTGCAAATATTGCCGAAAGGAAGGCACTAACCTTAGGCTGTGGTCACACCAGCGGCTTGGTGTGATATGATGCCGCCTCTAATTGTACAGACAGCACATCCACATTACTGCAGCGCCTCAGCCACGGAGCACACTGCCCAGAAAGTTTCAAAATGCATGTGTGCACATGTGCGCTCATGCACATGCATAAGCACACATGCGCACACATGTACATATAGGCAAAACAGTTTTTAAAAAACCCTTGCAGTGGGAATGGATCTGTAGGTTCTGACTGCCAAAGCCATTCTGTGCACACTCCCCTGTGTTCAGACATCCAGCCATGTGCAATGAATGCGCGGGGAACCAAAAACACCACTTGTGATGTGGTGCCTTTTTAACCCAGCTTCAAGTCATCCTATGATGGGATGAGAATGCCGAAGGAAGGCCTGACAGATGTAGTTGTGTGACTGCACCCATTTGATCTGGGGGGGGGGGTAGCTGCGTCAGGCCAAACGGCTCGTGTGATCACAGCCTTGGTCTCCCCCCCCAAAAAAAACCGGGGGCCCACGAGAGGGGACCTTTTCAGTGGCAGCCCCATGATTATGGAAGAGCCTCCCCAGAGAGGTGCACCCGGACCCCCCTCACTTTCAGTCTTCAGGAGGCAGCTGAAGACAGTTCTATTTAGGACAGTATTTGACTAATTTAGTTTTTATTTTTTGGCAGTCTTGAGATTTTAAATTTTGGTCTTTTATGGGTTTTTTTTTAATAACTGTTTTATTTACATTGTAAGCTGCCAGGGTAGAAAGGCAGCTTAAATGTTTGAACGAACTAAATAACACGCACACTTTCAGCATAACCCTAATTCAGCTTGGACTGCCTTGAAGACCTCAAAATCATCCTGGCAAATTGTATTCCAGGATTCTGGTGGTGGTCTGCCGTCCCTCAGTTTCCCTCTGCTCTGCCCTTAGTAACCACGAGGCCTTGGGCTGGCCACGGGTGAGAGCACGCCGGCCTGTCCATCAGAGAACACCACCAAGGATTCTGAAAGCACGGAAATAAGCCCCTTTTCCCAGAGCTATTGTCAGCGAGTCAAACACCCTGGCTTATTCTTCCCACAGCTGTTTCTTGCTAATACCTGAGTAATGACCTTTCAAAAAAAGAAATAGGAAAAGAAAAGCCTTTTTTTTTCAGCTGTCAAGTTATATAATGTCTACCCCACTCCGAAGTATTACGCTCCATCCCGAATAGCAGATCACCAGCAGGCTATAAACCCCCCACAAATCAAAACTGCCCAGTCTTTTGCAGGAACCAGAAGCCCCAAGAAAGCAGTCACGGTTGCCTTCTGCCAAAGACGTCTGAGCAGAGACACCTCAGAGCTGGCTGGAATCCCTACATAGGATGCGGCCCCATTTCCGCCTCTCTCCCCTTTTCCACCAAGGTAAAGGTAAAGGTAAAGGTTCCCTTGCTTGAAAGCCAGTCGAATCCGACTCTAGGGTTGCGGTGCTCATTTCTGTTTCAAAGCCGAAGAACCAGCGCTGTCCGAAGACGTTTCCGTGGTCATGTGGCCGGCATAACTAAACACCAAGGCGCACGGAACGCTGTTACCTTCCCACCGAAGTGGTACCTATTTATCTACTTGCAATTTCTTGCTTTCGAACTGCTAGGTTGGCAGGAGCTGGAACTAGAGACAGGAGCTCACCCCGTCTTGCGGCACCCGGGTCTTGAACTGCTGAACTACTGACCTTCCACAGCCTGCAGTTCAGCGTCTTAACCACTTGAGCCACCAAAGGGGCAACTAATTGCAGGTCTCCCTCCTATTATTGTTTTAAACTTCCAGGGTGCATTTTCAAAAAAGTTCTTTCCAAGCCAAATTATTTCCCTGCTGAGGTTTGGCTCCCACATAAATGTTGTTTAAAAAGAAAAAGGTCAGGGCAGATCAGCCACTGAAATAGTAAGAAATAAAACCGACTCACTAAACCAAAGAAACCGATATCTCACATTTCCCTTCCCCATTCTGATCTCCACAACCTCTTCCCACATTTAAAACTTGCAGCCATCATGTGTGATGGAAACTGCTTAGATGGCTTTTTAAACCAATCCGATAAATTCACACAGGACCCGCGTGGTGTCTGGAGAGAACCTCTGAAGCAGGAAGAAACAGCAGGGAAGGTCATCGTTTCAATACCCTGCTTGTGAATCCTGCACTTTATCAGGGGTTGTCCCTGTGCACAGCTGCCCAGACACAGTGGAAAAAACTTGTGTACAGGCTGTTCTTCCCTGGTGAACATGCAAGAAGTTAACCTCAACTGTTGCGTGAGGCAAGGGCTGAAGCAGCTGTCCCTGCCCTCTGGCTTTGCTATCAAACATGAGGCTGCCTTGAGCTGAATCAGACCACTGGTTCATCAAGGTCAGTCTGGTCTCCTCAGACTACCAGCCGCTCTCCAGGTGTCAGACAGAGGCCTTCCAGGTCACCGACTGCCAAATCCTCTTAACTGGAGTTGCCGGGGATTGAACCTGGGACCTTCAATTGCCTGCAAGCAGTTGCTCTTCCACTGATCCACAGCCCTTCCCCTGCCTTGTACCTTATTCTCAGATATCTCCGGGCTTCCCTCATTTCCCACAGAAGACTTTTTTAGCCATTTGAAGGTGGTTTCTCAAAAATCCATAATGTAACTGAATTCCTTGATTCCTTCAGGTAAAAAAGTCGAAGAACGTCCAGGGATGTCAAATCGGTTTTCATAAGAATACCGGAACATCTTCTGAAGGGGATTTTGAAGCAAATTTGGGTGAAGTATCTGAAGAATTCTGAGGCAGGTTTCATAAAAACCAGAAAATTTCTCAGGTGTTTTTTGGGAGCATGCATATGAGGGGGGGGGGAGAGAATCCCCTCCACCAAAACAGCAGGAGGTTTCCATAGGAACAGCTTGAAGCTGTTTGGAGAGGAAGCACCCTGGTTCAACCTGTCTAGTGGCAAACAAGATAAATTTTGATGATGATAATGATCCCCTCTTCCCAACGGAGTGAATTTGACTGAAATATTCAGGGCAAATAGAGAGAAGGCAGGGAGAATATAGCAAGTCACGGTGCTTACAAGTCGGTGCTAGCCACCATTTCAATTTTCCTAACTAGGGCCACATGTTCTATACGGGTTGGGACGACCTACCAGACACCCCTATGGTGGTGGTTAATGATGTTTCTTCGGGTTCTGGTCGGCGACTTTCTTCGGCGGGATGTGTTCTTTCTGGCGCTCGGTGGTAGTTTCTTCCTTTCTGGAGGCGCGCGGCTCCGCCTTCTTCCGGCCTCAGCAATGTCCCTTCCGGCTCCGCTGGGCCAGCGCTCGGCATTGTCACACGTCCTTTTTCTTTCTCGGCAGCCACCTGGTGTTGTCTCTCTTCAGCTGCCAGGGATCGCTCCTTCTGGTTGTGCCCGCTCACTCGCCATTGCTGCTGCTGCCGCCTCGCCACATTGCACCGCCTGCACCAGAGCTGATGCCTCATCGCCGTCATCGCCGTCACCGTCTTTAACCGCCACACCAGGCGGGGTGCCCCCCACCCTACTAAGGGTGGGTACCCATTTATCTACTTGCAATTAAGTTGCTTTCGAACCGCTGGGTGGGCGGGAGCTGGGACTCGGGTCGAGAGCTCACCTCGACCGCGGTGGTATTCGAACAGCCATAGCGGCTGCTCGAGAGATGTTGTCACTGTGCAGGCATTTAACTGCCTGCGCCACCGCTCCCCTTCTTTGCTCCATATTCAGGGCAAAGTAGAGAGAAGGCAGGGAGCAACTGTTTGGAAACACACACAAATGACCAATGGATCTCCCCTATCTAAGCAGATGTGGGGCGCTGGGGGGGGGGAGAATATAGCAAGTCACGGCCTAAGCAAAGTGGGAAGTTTGGCTTCAACGTGCCCTTTTGACATTTCATTTCTTTGCAACCAGTCTGTCTCTTGAACCTGAGCTTCACAGGTGGCATCCTACCAGCTTTTCTGCTATGGAGAGACGACCAGGGCAAAGGCTGCACCAGCGACCACATGACTCAGGTGGACACAAGCCTCAGAGAACGGGTGCTTCAGGGGACGGAGGGGGCCTGGTGAGGTCAACAGAGGAGCTGGCAGGATACAGCACAGCACAATGGAACCCGGCTGCCATCGCTCTCCTCTCCTCCACTCAGTCCGCACAGCGACCCTGTGAGGTCCTCGGGCTCCCTTGTTCAGCCCCCCACACAAACCCCGGCTTCCGAAGGAGGGAGGGAGACGGCCAGCTACAAGCCACTTTGGGCCCCCACTGGGGAGGAAGGCAGGATTCAAATGCAGTACATATCTTTCTTGAAGATCAGTCTATCAGAATGAAGGCGGGTGTTCAACTAGAGGATATATCTTCAAAGGGGAGGGAAAGGAAAAACAGAATGCCATATTTGTACTGGAGATTTCTACTGCGCAACAGAAAATAACATGCACACGTGGTGACTTTCCTGTCCACTCTCACCCCAGCGCCTGCTTACAAGTCAACCAGGAGGAGCAGGCAAAGCCATTGCTAAAAAGTGACTTACCAATGAACCTCCCCATGCTACTGAAAGAATAGCTCTACGCGGACCCCTCCTGATGGCCGCAGCCCCTCCCTGTTTGCCCAGAACGCTTTCATCACTCTGCCCAAGCTGAAGCAATCTGCAAATCGCACCGCTTACGACACAGTCTCCACTGTGCGGAAAGGGGTGGGGTAAGCAGCCTCAGCAACCATCCAGCTATCTGACCAAGGAAGCAGATGAAGAAGGGACCGTTGCCATCGTGACCAAGTGGCTGGACTATGTAGGCTAACAGCTCTCCATCACCCTATTCCACAAGCCATGATTGTCAGACCCCAGATGGAATACCATACAGAAGTTTTAAAAAACCCGAAGGAATTTCCCACACATGTGCAGGAACAAACGTATGTAGACACATCCCAGTAGCCTTGATGCAGGCACCTTGTGTCTTCTATGGAGGGCCAGGGGGGTGTCATCCAAGGATCTGGGAAACCCCGCTCTCTCACGGAAGCTGGCTGGGTGACCTTGGGCCAGTCACCTACTCTCAGCCTAACCTACCTCACAGAGCTGCTGTGAGGGTTAAATGGAGGAGAGGAGAAGGATGTCAGCCTCTTTGGCTCCTCCTTGGGGAGAAAGGCATGACATAAGTAAAGGAAATAAAGAAATACTACCTAATATCCTGGCTACCTGGAGCGGCCCTTTATTTCATGCACTGGCACAATCACTGTAGGAGTGTCTGGCTATAGGGACTCTATGCTAGGCCCTATAAGATTCCTTGAGATATTATCGACTTCCTGAGGAAATTACAATCCACATACAGTCTCTTAGGAAACATCATCTTAGCCTCTATGGATACAGAATCTCTGCATGCTAACATTCCCTGCAAAGACGGATGACAGGTCCTCAGGAACATTACCCCCCAACAGACCTTAATAGCGGGCTCTTCTGTCGTGACTTCAAGATTTGGCAACAGCTCGTATCTTCAAATTAACCGTGCAGCCATGGGTACCTGCACGGCACTACAATGTGCAAATATCTGCATGGCTCAGAGCTTCTCCAGCTTCTACCACTAACAGTCCTCTAACTCAGATTTTGGATGACACTTTGACCATCAGGACACAAGGGAAGGGATTTGACCAGGACTTCAACAGGTTTCACCCAACTAGCAACCTGAGCCAGGACCGGCCAATGCAAGAGGAACATTTTATTGACTCTGCTGTGCAGCTACATGATGGATGCACCACTTTATACCAAACACTCACCAATTGCCACATATATCTGCATGCTTCCATCTACCGCTCTGAGCACCCCAAACAATCCACAGTGTACAGTCAAGCGCTATGTTACAAATGCATTTGTGCCAGTCCCTCAGATCGGGACTCTCAACGGAAGGATTTACAAGAAGACCACAGACTCCCACCTGAAGGATTAATGAAACGGGTTGCCAAGTCAGACTGGACCCAGCTGAGCTCTGAGCAGGAGACAGAGCTGCTAGAGGGGTGAGTGTTTTTTTACTTGCTTTCAACTGAGGGGATTCAGCTGAGGATATTGTGTGGGAGGACTGTGTTTGGGAGTGTGTGAAAGCGATTTTGCAGAGTCCTGGCTGCTTGAGAGAGGGAGAGGAAGGGGCATTGTTTGACTGTGATTGCCTGTAATTCAGCCAGTTTGGTGTAGTGGTTAAGTGTGTGGACTCTAATTTGGGAGAACCAGGTTTGATTCCCCACTCCTCCACTTGCACCTGGCTGGATGGCCTTGGGCAAGCCGTAGCTTTGATAAGAGCTGTTCTTGAAAAAAAGCAGTTTCTGTCAAGAGCTCTATGAGCCCCGCCTACCTCACTGGGTGTCTGTTGTGGGGAGGGGAAGAGAAAGGAGTTTGTCAGCCGCTCTGAGACACCTTTGGCTAGTGAAGGGCGGGGTATAAATCCAATCTCTTCTTCTTCTTCTTCTTCTTCGTTAAGAAAGCACCTTGCCAAAGGCACAAGCCAAAGGGCTAGCTAAAGGGCT
>NW_015163101.1:870913-871113 GCF_001447785.1 Gekko japonicus | reverse complement strand
GATTTGTTTCTGGAAATTCTGTGGGTTGAAATAGGGGGGCCAAAAGGAAACTTAAGACTGGGCGTTTGTTATCGCCCACCAGATCAAAAGATAGAGGAGGATTATAAAATGATGAATGAATTAAAGATAGCAGCTAGACAAAAACACTGTGTCGTAATAGGTGATTTTAACTACCCACACATTGATTGGGTCAATATGTG
>NW_015163101.1:868550-870851 GCF_001447785.1 Gekko japonicus | reverse complement strand
ACTCAAGACCTGGTGAGAGATGTAAAAGTGATTGCACCGCTTGGGAACAGTGATCATAATGTTATTGAGTTCAACATTTGTATAAATAGGGAACTGGCCAGAAAGACTGACACAACCAGGGGTAGAGCCTGGGGAGGGCAGGATTTTGGGTGTGGAGGGACCTCAGCAGGTATAATGCCATAGAATCTACTGCCCAATCTTCCCAGCCAATCATCAACCTACCTTTATTTCCCCCTCACTCTTCAGCTTTCCACCCCACACACACCTGCAGCCTCTCCCGTGCTCTGAAGCCCTGACTGCTACGTCACATTGGCTGTCATGCAGGGGCCATCTCAGCAGGATATAAGGACACAGAGTCCACCATTTTCTCCAGGGGAACTGATCTCTGCCATCTCGAAAGCAGTTGTAATTCTGAGTGATCTTCAGCCCTCACCTGGAGATTTGCAACCATGGTTTCCCCCAAGAGACACTAAGGGGAAATTTATTTTACCTCAGACAGCAAAAGCAAACTGTTTAGAATGTTAGAGGGAAAGGCCAGTGAGGCCGCATATGCAAACGACCCCTGTGTTCTGAGGCAAAGGCGAATCAGGCCACATATGCAAATGACCTCTGTGTTCTGACTGGCTGTGGGGGGGGAGAGGAACAGCAAACTGTTTAGAATGTTGGAGGCAGGACTCAGGCAAAGCAGCCAGTGGATAGGGAGACCCTCTGAATGACAGATCAGAGAGCAAACTGATTTTGGAGCATGTTGGAATGTTCAGGGGAGTCCATGACCAAAATAGAATTATATATACCGGAGGATATTGGGAACGTATTTTTGGCATCTGAGTCCAAACTAGGCAGATCAATGGGGAAATAGTACCGGCTTGTGTTTTCATTGCAAAATCTGGTCTTCCACACAACCCATTCTTTATCTCTTCTTGTTTTAATATCAGGTCTATAATGCTATTTGACCCCTGATAGAGTGGGACATTCACTTTTTTCTGGACCCCTTCTGTTTGTATTGTTCCAATATCCACCTTTGGGAGATAAAGGTTTGTCACTACCCAGGGCTACCAGAGGCCCTCTTTTGGTGTCCATCCTCGTTAGGGCTCTTTTAAAAAAAATGATGAAAATGCCCTCTTTGGGGGGCTGGAAGGTGAGGAATATTCCACGTTAGTAGCAATCATTACAGCTTCAATAGGAGGGGTATTGAAAAGGAGACTGGCCATAGGGATCACTTGTTTCAAGTGGTCAGTCGGGAAATAACTCGTTGGCTTTTCAAAATATGGTAACCCTTACTACCAGAATTTCAGGAGTGTTTGTGGTCATTTTAGGTGACCTGACACAGCTAATTTTTGGCATAATTTCAGCTCAGGTATATCCCGATAAACACTCCAAATACACACATACTGTTAAACGGACTCCAAACAAGACTGCTCAATTTCCATACAATCACCATTACAGGTAGTGCCCATTTCCCACCACTAGATGGCTACAATTTTTAATTTATCCACACACGTCTCACTGTTTTACATCTGGGCACATTAGATGCCTAACAGCTCCAATGCAGGGGGAGCAGAATCTGGTTTGCAAAGGAAGAATAAATAACTACCTGAGCCCAAACTGAAGACCATTTTTAGCACACATGTTATTAAAAAAAAAATCTTCCTTTGCATGTGGCAAGATCCTACAGAGAGCTGCCTTGGGCCAGACTACTGAATGCTCCCCCATGCAAAAATCCGAGGCATTTAGAAAACCAGAAGGAAGGCTATGACGGAACTCCTCGCCTGGACATACAGCTATTGCACAGAGTTTTCGAATGGAGGGGCAATTAAATCACATGAGCACCCACTTGCCATCCAAAATAAAGCCACCAAGAGACAGGTATACTACCTCTGTGACAACTAAACCAGAATATTAATAATGTTTTCAGAGGCCCAAAACCTTTTTTAACAGGTTGCCTCTTTGAATGCCCAACTGGTGTCCAGTTATTCTCTTCTACAGAGATGCTTCTATTTGCCCAGTGGAGGCCACAGAAGGGTATTTCTGGCAAGCAAGGGGGGGGCAGGGTCTCTCATGGGTCATTTGCCTCCATCCCCTGGTGAAACTCTGCTTCAAGCACCTTCTGCCTAGGTGACGAGCGCTTCTGGGGTCCAGGGCAAAGCCACATTATGGGAACAGGAAGACTCACTAAGCCATTTTGTCAATTATCTTTTGCTATCTGGCTGAAAAGCTCCCGTTTATATTTCCTGAATTTATTGTGATGGAGGCCGTGGAGTTGAAATGGGTTACTTTTTAGGGCTACTGGCGGTTAGTAAT
>NW_015163101.1:851207-868460 GCF_001447785.1 Gekko japonicus | reverse complement strand
TTTCTGACTCCATCTGGGCAGAGAGGACGTGTTGCCAACTCAGCCTCCAGCAGCCAAAAAAAGAGCCCAACAGTCCTAATTCTTTTTTAAAAAGCAGACAGCAGAGTGTGAAAATTAACACATTTAGGAAATAGCAAGTGTTTGGGGCCAAATCCTCCACTTGGTAACTCCCCTAGCAGCTTGCCAGACATTAACAGAAATTGCCACATCCCACAATTTCATTACAGCAGCAAAGCCAAGAAGATTCCACAGCTTTTGCCTCACTTTCGTCCGGAAGGGAAACAAGGGTCAGTTTGGACTGACGAGGCCTGGGTTCAAGCCCCCAATGGCCGCCAGTAGGCCGATACAACATGACCTTTCAATGGAGTTGTGAGGGAAACACTGGCTGGAAGCAGAGAAGATCACGTCTCTTTTCATAGAAATGATAGCAAAAGGCCAAAATAAATAAATAAATAAAAGGGAAAGATTTAAATAAACAAATAAATACATAAATAAATAGATGGCAAGGATTTACCACCACCACCCTGCAAGCCACAGGAAGCCATGCTTGTCAGCACATCAGTCAGCAGCTGAAAGATGGTAGCTTCGTAGGCTGGGCCCCCCAGGCGACTGGGTAGCAAAGCCTTGAGCAGCTCTCCTTCATGTCCCTGGAGTAGCACTCCTCCTAATCCATAGATATGAGCATCGGAACTAATAACAGGGCAGTGACTGACATCGTAAAAAGCCTTTGTCAAAAGTTGTTTTATCTTCTGGAAACCTTCATCTTTCAGCAGATTGTTCAGTGGGTACAATCCTCCTGAGTGGTGTACTGTGCCCAAAAACCTTATCCATTCTGTAGTGGATCTTTTATTGGGGGGAAGGGGTCAATTCCTGTGATGGCCTCTACCGTCTTTGGGTCATGGTTCATCCATGTGACGTCCAAGGTAGATGAGCTCTTTCTGGCATAGGAGACACTTGCTTTCATTCAGTTTTAAGCGTGCTTCCTTCATGGTTGCTAGCTCTTTGTCTAGTCTTTCATCATGTTAAGAACATAAGAACATAAGAGATGCCAATGTTGGATCAGGCCAAAGGCCCATCCAGGACGTAGGTGGGACTGAGAGAGCTCTGAGAGAAACTGCCCTGTCAAGAACAGCTCTTATCAGAGCTACGGCTTGCCCAAGGTCATCCAGCAGCTGCAAGTGGAGGAGTGGGGAATCAAACCCGGTTCTCCCAGATTAGAGTCCGTGCACTTAACCACTACACCAAACTGGCTCTCAGTGGGTACAATCCTCTTGAGTGGTGTACTGTGCCCAAAAACCTTATCCATTCTGTAGTGGATCTTTTATTGGGGGGAAGGGGTCAATTCCTGTGATGGCCTCTACCGTCTTTGGGTCATGGTTCATCTATGTGACGTCCAAGGTAGATGAGCTCTTTCTGGCATAGGAGACACTTGCTTTCATTCAATTTTAAGCGTGCTTCCTTCATGGTTGCTAGGTCTTTGTCTAGTCTTTCATCATGTTGTTCTTCTTCTGTATGGCCATATACCAAAATGTCAACCATAAACACAGATGCACCTTCCCGGTGTTGCAACCACTGTTCCCTCTAAGCTGAGTTAGTGTGAGCTAGCTCACCGTTCTTTAGCCTCTATAATATCCTTTTTAAGGTGTGGTGACCAGAATTGCACACAGTATTCCAGATGAGGTCGCACCATTGATTTATATAGCGGCATTATGTTGCTCTTCTTCTGTACGGCCATATACCAAAATGTCAACCATAAACACAGATGCATCTTCCCGGTGTTGCAACAGTTCCACCATTTCCCTATGAAACAACTCTGAGATGCTAGAAATTCCAAAAGGTAATCTGTGGGAAAAAATATCTTCCAAATGGCATGATGAATGTTGTTAATTTGGCACTGTCTGGATCCAACTGGATCTGCCATAATCTGCTGGTGGCATCCAGCAGTGAAAACATGTGAGCACTTGCTAGTCGTGGGAGGATACCATCTCCAGCAGGAAGAAGGCATTTCTCTTTGTACTCCTTCCTTCAGCAGTTTCAAGTCTACACATATACGTTCAGTGCCATCCTTTTTTGGTTCTGTAATTAGTTCCATGACACCCCATTTGACCATCCTATTCAGTTCTGCTTTTACTTTTGGAAGTAAAGGGACTGATCTTGCTCTGGCTGTGCAGACGGAGTAGGGCACAGCCTCTTCTTTGAGCCTTATCTGTATCGGTGCAGTCTTCAATGTTCCAATCGTGTTCCAGGTTTCGATTCACAGAGAGCACTGCTAGGTGGGGCACCAAGCCCATTGCAATGGCAGTATCACAGCCTGACCATGGAGCACATGTGCTCTAAACTCATCATCTTTTCCTTTGTGGTGGGTATGAGCCTGAAAACACCTTGCAGAGTTTAAACAGCGTCTTCCAGGCTGGTGGGGGTTGCAGATAGTCTGTCGGAGATTGGGAGGGTGGTATTGAAACATCTCTAGAAAGACTCTGGGATAATGCTTACATTGGCTCCAGGGTCAATTTTGAATTTCACTGGGGGGCCATTAACCCACAGTGAAACTTCCCATGGGTCAGTAGGATTGCTGAAGCATCTAACTGGCCCCAGAAAGAACTGGCCATTGGCATTATCTTGCTAGACTACCCCTTGCAGCCTTTGAGTGTGAAACGCCACTGCAAAGTGTCTTGCCTCCTTCAGTCTGGGACCCAACACCTCCTGGCAATGCCAGGTCCCAAAGAGGCCAGGCTGGCCGCTACCAGGGCCAGGGCTTTCTCGGTGGCGGCTCCTACCTGGTGGAATGAGCTCCCGGAGCAGATCCGGGCCCTGCGGGACCTTATGCAGTTCCGCAGGGCCTGTAAGACGGAGCCCTTCCACCAGGCATATGAGTAGGAGCCGCCACTCACATCACCGCTATTCCATCTCTACCTGGCCCTGGATGAGGTGAACATCAGTCCCTGGAGCAGATTAGGCTGAACAGTTATAAAAATGCCATCTGATATTATGTTGAACATCTAGAGCACTCTAGTCTTTGATTGTTAAGAATGCTTTTGTACTGTGGGATTTATAAATGTTTTTAAAGTTGTTTTATATTGGCGTTTGCCACTTGTAAGCCGCCCTGAGCCCGCATTGCGGGGAGGGCGGGGTATAAATTGAATTAAATAAATAAATAATAAATAAATAATACATGTGAATGAATGAATGAATTTATTATTACAGCGCATAGCCAACAATATAAAACCATACCTGCAAATATTTATCATATAAATAGATTACAGTATCAAAAGTATCCAGATGGTGAATCTATTAATATAAAACAAGGTTAAATAGAAATAAAATTGTACAAGCATTTTAAACTCTAAAACCAAAAATACGGTGTAATAATGGACAGAATTTAGTCTTAAAAAGATAAAATAACGAGAATAAAAAGATCGATTAGATTAAAAACAAACAATCCTAACCCAAGTGGCTGCCTGGACGCTGATGAGCTTTTACAACCAAAAAACAAAATTTCGCTATCTGATGTAGCGCTATATGGTCAGAATTTGAAAGCAATTTCTCTATCTTATCCTGATCTGAGGAGCCAACCAAGAGAGGGCCAATACGTTTTGTGCGAGCTTCGTTATATAATGGGCATCTCAGGAACACATGTTCCTGGGATTCGATCTCCCCAGACGCACACATACATAGCCTCTCATTTCGGGGAGTTTTCTTGAATTTGCCCTCAAGAACTGCAGAAGGTAAGGCAGAGCATCGAGCCAGAGTCCTTATACATGTGGCACTCAACAATCTTTGCCAGGAAGTCTCCACCCGTATGTGTCCTTTCCCACAGTGCCCTGCTTTTAGGGTGCTGAAGGACTCATTCCGTGTTTGGCGGAGGTGTCCCTGGGCTGGTTGTGGCCATCTCCTCGTCCCCTGGGAATGTCTGGAGAACGGTGGCTTTTCGGATGCTTCCTGGAGCAGGCCCCCGCTCACGGACTTGGGCTTTTATTAATTCTGAATTTCCTGTCCTTTGATTTGCCCCTTCCAGGGTAAGCTCACTTTCCATCTGTAAGTTCTGGGACAAATCTTTGTCTGAAGCGCCCACGAGCAGTGCCATCTTTGTGGCCTCCGAACTCCCAGGCACCTGCTTTCTCGTGCTGCCATCTTACGCCTGCGTTTGCAGATCCCCCTGGTTTCGCTGGAGGGAGGAGGCCTCTTCATGGATGAGGCTCTCCTTAGGTAGAAAATATTCATCACATTTCCCCAGGATTAAGAGATACATAGTCTTGTCCCCTTCGTCAGCATATACAGAAGAGTTAAATAACTGCTCTGCTTCTGGGCTTGTCTTCTGCCTCCACATTCAGTTTGTAGCAATCCTGTGTCTGGAGAAATGCCACTAAAGCCAAAGGTTACCAACCTCCAGCCTCCCAGAATTACACCTGCTCTCCAGATGACAGAGATCAGTTCCCCTGGAGAAAGTGGCTGCTCTAGAGGCTGGACTCTGGCATTAGACCTCGCTGAGAGGCCCCTCCCCTCCCCAGATCCCACCTGGCCACGACTCCACACATCCCCAAATCTCCAGGAATTTCCTAACCTGGAGCTGGCAACCCTACCTCTGGTGGAGAAAACTTTGCCACCATAGGCCTTTCCCCCCTTTCTTTGATTAACAGTGCAAGACCCGGCAGGGTCTCTAGGGACTGGGTCTGACTTCTGACACCGCAGTCAGGTTAACACCAGAGACTTCGTGAATTAGGCGGAGGGAATGCATGTCTCACAGCTCCCCCTAATTGTTGTCTCCAGAATATATCAAACTTTTAGGATCCTGATCAGGCCTATTCCCCTGCCACCCTTTAACTGACACTCAGCTGTCATTTCAGGCTTTTAAAAATATTAATTGACAGTCATATTTTTCTATGTGCCTGGGAAGTCCCCCCCAGAGTAATCCATAAGGGCCAAATGTTAGAGAAACAGAAATTAGACATATTAGTGAAGTCAAATGTACCTTGGTTTGAATATTTACAACTACGTCACTTTATAGTATCACCTTTGATATCTGAACAACTGAACAAACCCTTGATGGCGTTTGAGAAACTCTTATTATCTGATAACGGAGTTAGGAAAGGAATAATATCAACTGTATATAAAATACTGTTGGAACATGATATGTTAGATTTACCGTCATATACTATACCTTGGCAAATGGATTGTAATCTCCAATGGACTAGAACTCAATGGGAATCGGTTTGGTCCTCTTCTGTGTACAAAACCAAATCTCTTAATATACAAGAGCAGAACATTAATTAATTAATTAATTAATTATATTTTTATCCCGCCCTCCCCGTAGGCTCAGGGCGGCTTACACGGCGTTGCGCCGAATCATATGATAAAACAGTAAAAGCATTAGAAATATTAAATAACATTAAATATTAAATATTAAAACATCTTACATTCAAACAATATTTGGTGCTCACTTCCTAGAAACAAGATGGCAGTCAAAAATCCCGTTTTCTTCCAGAATACCCACATCATGATGGCCCTGTCCACAAAACTTGGGGCATAGGTGGTACCCTGGTGATGGCGGCTCCTATTCGAACGCCTGGCGGAAGAGCTCCGTCTCGTAGGCTCTGCGGAACTGTGCTAGGTCCCGCAGAGCCCTGATCTCCTCTGGGAGCTCATTCCACCAGATAGGAGCCGCCACCGAAAATGCCCTGTTCCTGGTCGTAGCGAGTTTGATAACCCGGGGACCTGGCACATCCAACAAGTTCTGAGTCCCAGACCGTAGTGCTCTTGGGGGCACATGTGGGGAAAGGCGGTCCCTTAGGTGTAGGAACCTCCACTTTAATTTGCAGGGGGTCCAGCTGTGGTGCTGTGGCAATTTAACACAACAAGCCACACATTTTTTTCCTCAAGGAATTATTTGAACATTCTCCCCCCCCACACACACACACACAGACACGAAAAATCTTCCCTATAGCACCCGATGTCTTGACCAGGCTGAATTCTCCACTGGCTTCTCCCCCTTCGACAGACTCCGAACTACTCTCAACCTTCAGTATCCCTGAAAGCATGCTCTGTGTTCTTATCAATATTGGGGAATATAATGTATTTAAGATAGCAATAGGCGATAAGGGAGCAAACACGTGTATATACAGGGGTCCCGCTTCTTCCACGAAGCACCAGAAATAGACACGCAGGCTGGGTTACTAAAATAAGGATTTCTTTACTAATATTCTCAAGTGCACAAACAATAATTAAACATTAATGCACACAATACAGACTTAAGGAAGCAGAGGTGATTGATAGCTAATGGGAGGGGTGATACTACCTGTCCAGATGTGCAGAGGTCCATGAAGAAGGGTTGTGACCCAAAACCCAGAGGGTTCCAGGGGTGGCCTGCCAGGTGGCATCATGGCAGAAAACACACGGTCTGAGGCCATGTGTTCGCTGGGATATACCCATTGAAAGACAATGCAGACCAATGGGCGGCCCTGTGGGCTGGTCTCAGGTGAGAACAATAGCTTACCTGGACCAATGATGAGTCCCAGGGGTGTGTGGCATCAGGATGGGCAAGGCCTAGATGTGACCAATGAGCTTCTAGAGAGGCGGGGTCTGGATTTAACAACAGAAGCCAGGTGTTGGATGACTGTACTGTGGGTGTCCATTGTGGAACAATAGAGTGGTCCGGCGTTTCCCCTCGTGCCAGACAAAAGGAGTGATGTTTCTTAATGTGTGGCAGGGTGAACCTAAATGGCTGACCATTCACTAGACAGGAAGAGTTAATGTTTATCTTGATAGGTCTGGCATAGGTGTAAGAATGCAGATATCTTAGACAAATATATGGAGACAGGGATGAGAGGATTATTCCAATGATACTTCCTGACATGGGTGAAACAGGAGAGGGGGGTGGAAATATGCGACACACTTCATTCTCACCACATTGTCCCTCATTTTTCACATCTAACTGGAAGCCGCCCATTGCCTTGGAGAAAGTAAGACTCAAGCAGGGATGCCACCCTCCAGGTGGGACCTGGGGAGCCCTACGAATTACAGCTCATCTCCAGACGACAGAGATCAGTTCCTCGGGAGAAAACGGATGCTTTGGTGGGTGGACTCTGTTAAAACTAGTATACCTATTATTATCACCATCATCATTGTCATCTATATAAACTATTTAAGATTTGTTCCATGCCATCTCTTAGACACGAGGCTTTCTAGGTGGTCCATAACATAGAAAGTTGCCCCCAAAAGCCCCAGTAAAACCAGCAGAAGGAGCGCCAGTAAAACACAGCCTGATCAGAGGAGCAGTTAAGAGTGCTGGATGTATACCAGAGAGACTCGGATCCAAATAATGGGCCAGTCACTCTCTTTCTAGGCTGGCTCTAATTCATCGAAGTTAAAACACATTAGACTCTTGATTGCAGTCGTCCCAGTAGTTTCATGTAGAGGTTAAACAGCATGGAGACCAGACTTCTGTGACAGGACCCTAGGCGGTCAAACAGTAGCCCTCCAACTCCTCTTCCTGGTACCAGACAGCCCCAATACATGTCCCAGTTGAATGACTACCCACTAAGCAGCCGTCACACCCCTGACTGCTCCTTGGATGGCTACCCACTGGAGAGCAGAAATATGAAGGCATTTCATATCTGACAGCCTCTGAGCTCTTGTTTCCTGCATCAAAACCAAAACAAGACGCCAACAAGCCTAAACCACTCAAATTCTGAAGGAAAAGTCCTACATTAAAAAAAAATCTTATCTGAATTTCAGTTCCTGCAACTGAACAGGTATTGGTGAGACTTGGGAGGCTGCTGAATTTCAAATGTTCCGGTCCTGCCCAGCCTGAGAATAGCTGCTCCCAGTGGCTGTGCATTCACGCACTGTTGCCACTGGCTAGGAGCAACACGGCACTGGAATCGTGCAGAGTGAAGAGAGCAGACACTGCCCCTACGACGTGGCACTTACTGACCAGGGAAGGTGGGCTCAAACCGGGGGTCGCCAAGGAGGGATTAGGGTCTCCCTGAGCCTCCCTACAAAAGTCCCCAGCCCCTTATATAAGTAAAATGCCTCTTTATCTGTAGGAGAGAGAGAAACCAAAGAAGGAAGTAGCTATGGACACAAGAGACGGAACACACTGAAATCCGTATTAAAATATAGACTTTGGAAAAAAATGTGTGTGGGGGGGACAAATTGCACCTGAAGCAAGTAAACAAACACCTCACTGACAATGCAAAATCCTGCGCAGAGTTTGTTCAGTCTAAGTCCGCTGATTTCAGTAGGTTTAGACTGGAGCGACTCTTTACACAACCACATCGTGAGTCATCTGTGTCCCTCTCCTCTTCCTCGAGTGTCCTCCCTTCAGCAAGAGGGACTTACGTCGCCTCAAGAGGACACTGAAGCATGGCGAAAACCCTGAGAAGCCATGGCAGGTGCGGAGCCCCCACGGCTGGACTGTTGTGTGGACCAAAAGAAGGAACCAAGGCACGTTCCGGCAGGCAGGGGTGAATGCCCCCTCTGTTGCACCTGCTGAGTAGCGTTTGCCTCTGCACCCATCCCAGACGCTCCAACTGTCCCCATTCTTCGGGCAGTGCCCTCCCTTTCTGATACCTGTCCTAGCAAAGGCGTTGAGGGATACCTTTTAAAAATGCAGTTACCGTTTGCACTTACACATCGCAGTCTTCACTACACAGGTTGCAGTCCCCTTCCCTGTGTCTCTAAGTCGCGGAACGCAGGAACACATGGTTGCCTTGTACTGTGTCGGTCCATTGTCTACTCCGAATGACAGTGGCTCTCCAGGGTCACAGGCAGGTCTTTCACATCACCTACTTCCTCATCCTTTTAAATTCAAGATGCAGGGGGATTGAACCTGGGATCTTCTGCAAGCCAAGCAGATGCTCTGCCACTGAGCCACAGCCCTTCCCCAAATCTCCAAACAGGGGTAAAAGGTCAAGGTTTCCCTTGCTTGAAAGCCAGTTGAATCCGACTCTAGGGATGCAGTGCTCATCTCCGTTTCCAAGCCGCTATCCAAAGACATTTCCATGGTCATGTGGCCAGCATGACTAGACGGCGAGGCGCATGGGACGCTGTTACCTTCCCACCAAAGTGGTACCTTTTTATCTACTTGCAATTTCTGGGGCCAGAGACGAGAGCTCACTCCGTCAAGCGGCACTCAGGTCTCGAACTGCTGAACTACCGACCTTCTGGTCTGCAGTTCAGCATCTTAACCACTTGAGCCACCACAGGGGTACAGGCATATAAATCCATGCCTAGGAACACCAAAGCATCTGGTATACCATGCCACTGAACAGACTGCAACCAATGAGATCTATATTGAGCTATAAAATATTATGGGGCAGATCTGCTTCTCTAGTACATTTTTAACCCAAACAACAAACGCCTCCCTGCTTTTCAATTAAGTCATCAGATCGAGGCTGTGACTACAGGGATAATTTCTTGGCTATTTATATTTTTGCTTCATTTATACCATGCCTTTTCCCCTCAGCAGGGACCCAAAGTCTCCTGTCCTCCACTTTATCCCCACAACAACCCTGCAAGGTAGGTTGGGTGGGAGAGTGTGTGACTGGCCCAAGGTCACCCAGCCAGCTTCCACAGCAGAATAGGGGTTTGAAGCTGGGTCTCAAGATCGAAGTCCGGCACTCTAACCACTACGCTGCCTAGAGTACTTCTCTGGCTCCACTCCCCACCCCAAGCTGTCTTTCCAGAGAGTAAATGCTGCTAGCTGTCTTTCCAGAGAGTAAATGCTGCTTGAGGATGCCTGTGGTGCAGCTGTCCGGTGACCACGGGACCAGGACCAGGGTGAAAGCAAACATCTTAACTCAAAAAACATTCCACTCTGCTGCTGACGAATGCGTCCCGTCCCACAAGGAGGAGAAGATTGGGTGTATACCCCGCCCTTCACAACCCAAAGGTGTCTCAGAGTGGCTCACAAACTCCTTTCCCTTCCCCTCCCCACAACAGACACCCTGTGAGGTAGGTGGGGCTGAGAGAGCTCTTGACAGAAACGGCTCTTTTTCAAGAACAGCTCTTATCAGAACTATGGCTTGCCCAAGGTCATCCAGCCAGGTGCAAGTGGAGGAGTGGGGAATCAAACCCGGTTCTCCCAGATTAGAGTCCGCGCAATTAACCACGACACCAAACAAGCCGGGGGAAGGCAGGCTGGGGCAGAGACAAAGAAGAAGGCAGGTGGAGAAGCATCTCCCAGAAGGTGCACTGGGGGCCTCCTCAGGCACTGACACACACACAGGGCCGGCTTACTCATGAGGCGAACTAGGCGATTGCCTATTTGAAAATTGGTGGGCACCGGGGGGGGGGGGCAAAAGGGATCCTCGCCTAGGGTGCAAAATAAGCTGGAGCCAGCCCTGCACACACACACACACACACACACAAACACACCCCGTCGGAATGAGACTGGGTATGCACAAAAACGGCCCTGTTTTCAGCCCTCAATTATTGTTAGAGGTTCCATTATGGAGACACCGTCTAAAAATTCACCAGAGAATGAGGTGGCACACAGGGCAAACTCAGGCAAGGTGTAACCGGATCCGAGTAAACAATATCCTTCATTTTTTCCTCATGTTTCCTTTCTGGCTCTTGGCTTTTGGAATTATCAGACTGGAGCAAGTTGCTCTGGCCATCTCAAGAGGACTGCAAAGCCTCACTGGCAACATGGGAGAAGAAAAAGCAGGCTGTGTGCACGTGAGAGAGTGAAAGGATGTTTCGTAGAGGCCAGTTCCCAAATACCCATCTGCAGAGGGAACTGCCTGCCTGCCTGCCTGCCCCCGATTCATAACCCTGGCTTTGGTTTTGGGTTGGTAAGTCTCAGACACTTCTCTGCATCATGTGCAACTGGATCACTCAATCTCTCTTGAGACAAGAGACTCCGCAGAGTTACTTATTGTTGCGCCTCTGTGTGAGTCACTGCTCTGAGAGGGCCTATTTCCACTCAGGATGCACATCCAGAACAAAAGCATAGGGGTTGGTCCTCAGCAAGACCAGGGGTCGTTTCCTGCGGGAGCGGACAGGAGCGGAGCTCCAGCAGTAAGGAGCTCAGGGGGCGGGCACATGCAACAAGCCCCGCCCCTGCTCCCAGCAGCCCTCAGTCGGGCCACGAGGAGCAAGAAGCAGCCAGGTAAGTTGCAGAGCCCCCCCCCCCCAAGACAGAGTAAGGTTTGTTTTCCCCCCTCAAAATTGCACCAGCTAGGATACACATTTGGAGCCAGCCTGCAGATTTTTAATATTTTGATGTTTGCTGAAATCAGTGGGTATATTATGCTTCAGGTATTTTATGGAGAGTGTTGTATACAAATATCCAAAATAAATAATAAATAAATTGAGTTGGATCCAGCCAGATTTTCCACTCAATCCCACCCAATTCTTGTCCTTACTACAGTTCCCATCCCCCATGTCTTTTGTTCATACAGGTCATAGAATCATAGAGTTGGAAGGGGCCATACATACCATCTAGTCCAACCCCCTTGCCCAATGCAGGTACTCCCAATTTTGATTTGGGAAGCCTTCCGCTAACCCATCCTGAAGCTGCAAAGCACTTCAAAATCAAGCCTAGTTAACAAGCAGTACAGCAGTCAGAATTTGAAATTCTATTTCATCCTTGGGTAATTAACATTTATTCAACAAACTGACTGCATAGATTTGTAATCCATACTCAGCCATTATAAAACAGGAACAGATAAATACCGTTATCAGCTTCTTGCTTCCTTACTCATGCATCAAATCGTTTCTCTGAAGCCAGAAAAAGAGGCTACAAAAAAGAGATCTATGTCAGAAATTCCATAACGATTGTTTTTTTAAAAAAACAACCCTACCAAACCCACCAAACCAAACTGCTCCAGTCTCTGGCTCCCTTTACAGATCCACATCCAGGCCCCAGAATGCAAAGACGCTGCAGCTTTAATTACAGCCGCACAGCCTTCATTTGCTGAACAGTCAACAGCACAGGTAACAATCCACAAGCTGCTCATTTGAGAAAGCCCATTAGAAGCCTTCAAGCAATCATTATTTTTGGACAGGCCCGGGTGCTGCCGGGGCCACAGAAACTCCATGGGAACACCCCCCCCACACACACACACACTGCCTATCTTATGCAGCCTTAACTGCCTTGCCAGAAACTGGAGTCAAGTTTAATCATCCATGGGAAAGATCAATACGGACGTCGGGCTGGTTCTCACATTCCCTGCAGACTGAAACCCCAAGTGATCCATGTACTTCTGTAGCACCTCTCCGGAGGCTCAACACTCCCAGCAGAGACGGCTCACACATTCGGCAGCCAGCCTTCAAGTCCGGTATAGGAATGTGTGAACCCGGCCGTGAAAGAACGTCGTCAGGTGTCCTAAGGACGGCGCATTCCCCTTCATTATGCAGCTGAGGTGTAAATCCAGGACGGAAAGAGAAGAAGCGCGGCAGAGTCACGAGAGCCTCTTTTTGGAACGCTTTCCGAGCCCTGCGTCCAGGGGCGCCTTTGAGACCAACAAAGTTCTGAATGCAACTGGGTTGGTTTTGAAGAAAACTGCTGGCCAAGGTGCCCCCGCTGGACTCAGACTTTGGCTGAATCTGCATTTCTTTCCCACCGGTGTCCCAGCCTTTTGACTCCGGTCTTCAAAAAAGCTGTCTACATTTGGTGTCGTTTTCACACCTCAAGAGTGCTAGCATACTTTTGCAGGTCCACGTATGTTTATCGTCCTTTGGGGTGGCTCCACTGTCATTGCAGCTCTGCACTGCTTTAAAAGGATCTTCTCCAAACAACATTCAAACAAGCATAGAGAAAGACGGCATCACCGCAGCATGAAATTAATTTAAAAATGCAAATGCAGATTCGACCTTTGTCCCGCTGCTCCAGACCAGCACGGCTGCCCCCAGCTGGATCGACCTCTCTAAACTGCTGTGGCAAAATAAAGCCCCACCTTCCGCCCGGGAGCCTTCCCCTGCCACTCTGACCCTAGGGGCCCACCTGGCCGTGGGTCTTTCTTGTTTAGGAAGCAAGTGATCCCTTCGAACGTTGCAATGATTCATTCATTTATTAAAACATCTATGTCTTGCCTTTCCTCTTGGTTCAAGGTGGTGTACAATGACAGCAGAAACATTGCCAGCGGAAACCAAAGATAAAACAGCAAGCCCCCGAGCGCCCCCCCCTTCCTTACAAGCGGCCTGCCATTTATTTATTGATATATCCGACGTGTTGACCTCCCTCCCCTGCGAGCCCCCTCCAAAGTCCTGGCAAAGAGGCAGGCCTTGCAGCGCCTTCTGAAGACCTCCAAGGAGGGGCCCCCCCTCAGGTCTTCAGTGGAGCTGGAGCCACAGCAAGAAAGGCCCAGGAGGCTGCCAGGCTGCCTGGCGACCATAACTGTGCAGAGGGTCCCAGAAGCATAAGCGGCACTGTACGGTATCCACCATTCCAGGACCAAAATTCAAAACATCTTGGGCAAGAGGGTTTTTCTTCTTCTTCTTTTTTTTTAAAAAAGAAGCAAGCTTCCAGCCCTGAAGTCAGGACTTCCTGTGGCCAAGGGATGGCGCTTGGGAACCCCGTGTTGCTTTTTGACACTGACCATGAGCAGAATTATGCCAAATAAGCAACCACATGCAAGCACGCTTTCATTTGCAGATGCTTTACAAGGTCACCTAATTCACATTTTCTTGGGGAAGAACTCTGATTTATTGTTAGCACAAAGAGTACACAATGCTGAGCATAACCCTCAAGCTGCATCTAAACTATTCTGGTGCTATGCACTCCCCTAGAAAAATCCTGAGAACTGTCATTGGGGGAGGGTGTTCTGGATTCTCTGCCAAATATCCCCGCCCCCTCCCCTTAGCAGAACTACTGTTCCCAGGGGAGAGGAAATGACCATGAAACTGCTTCTAGTCTCTATGGAACACAAACACAGACACATGCTAAGTTTCCCTCCCAGGACAGCCCTCTAAATGAGGGGTGAACAACTTCATCGATATGGAAGGCCATACCAAGAACAAACACCATGAAGGTGCTCATTTTAGTTACTTGCCATGAGCATGATTTGCACCTCATTCTGAAGGAGCCAAACTATTACTGGTATACTCGGCACATATCTGCTCTATTCCTATCCTTTCTGAAATTGACTGTCAACATTGGACAGCCCTATGGAGCTTTTGGTCTCCATGCCTGCAACACCCTTCTCCCCTTCCTTTCCTTATTCCATAAGAACATAAGAGAAGCCAATGTTGGATCAGGCCAGTGGCCCATCCAGTCCAAAACTCTGTATCACACAGTGGCCAGAAATACCAGTTGCCATCAGGAGGTCCAACAGTGGGGCCAGGACACCAGAAGCCCTCCCACTGTTGCCCCCTCCCCCGGCACCAAGCATACAGAGCATCACCTGCCCCAGACTGAGAGTCCCTATCTATATCTTGTGGCTAATAGCCACTGATGGACGTATGCTCCATATGCTTATCTAATTCCCTCTTGAAGCTGTCCATGCTTGTAGCCACCACCACCTCCTGTGGCAGTGAATTCCATGTGTTAATCACTCTTTGGATTAAGATGTACTTCTTTTATCTGTTCTAACCCGACCGCTCTGCAGTTTCATGGAGTGCCCACGAGTTCTTGTATTGTGAGAAAGAGAGAAAAGGACTTGGTTCTCGACCTGCTCCACCCCATGCATAATCTTGTAAACCTCGATCATGTCACCCCCCAAGTAGTCGTCATTTCTCCAAGCTAAAGAGCCCCAAGTGTTTTAACCTTTCTTCACAGGGGAAGTGTTCCAACCCTTTTATCATTCACGCACTGTTGCCACTGGCTAGGAGCAACACAGCACTGGAATCGTGCAGAGTGAAGAGAGTAGACACTTTTATCATTCTAGTTGCCCTTTTCTGCACTTTTTCCAATGGTATAATCTCCTTTCTGAGCCGTGGTGGCCAGAATTGCACACAGGATTCCAGTTGCCTCTCAGGATGTAAAAGGTAAAGGTAAAGGTTCCCTTGCTCGAAAGCCAGTCAAATCCGACTCTAGGGTTGCAGTGCTCATCTCCATTTCCAAGCCGAAGAGCCAGCGCTGTCCGAAGACGTTTCCGTGGTCATGCGGCCGGCATGACTAAACACCAAGGCGCACGGAATGCTGTTACCTTCCCACCGAAGTGGTACCTATTTATCTACTTGCAATTTCTTGCTTTCGAACTGCTAGGTTGGCAGGAGCTGGAACTAGAGCCGGGAGCTCACTCCGTCATGCGGCACACTCGGGTCTCGAACTGCTGAACTACTGACCTTCCACAGCCTGCAGTTCAGCATCTTAACCACTTGAGCCACCGCAGCTCAGGATGTACCGGGACACTTTTTGGAAGACCTTCCCAAATGAGCCCTACTGGCCCCGGCGGGTCCATTGGTTGGACCCGCCTGGTCCAACCAATGAAACCAGTTTCTGCCAGCCAGTTCTGGGCTCCTCCCATCACCTCCCAGCTTCCACTCCTGAGCCACCGGGTTCTGCCCTGGATCCATCTGCCTGCCTGACCCCCCCCCCCCAAGCGACCCCCTGAAGTGCTCCTGAGTCCTGCTCCTCCGGGGGCAAGGGGGCTGCCCACGGGATCTGGGCCTGATGCACCAGAGTTCTGCAGCTGCCCAACGGCTGCGCAAAGCACAGTCCTGGCCGGACATGCTGCCCACTCAGTGCAGGCTTAACAGGTGAGCACAGGAGACGGCTGCTTGCCGCCCCCCCCCCTTCAAGCCTCAGAAGAGAATATAAAAATCACCTTCCCAGATCAGGTCGCAGCGCTCCCACTTCAAAAGCAGCCAACCTGGTGCTCCTAACCCAGGCACGAGTAGCCCTAACCATCGGCCTCCCAAAGAGGGGAGACCCATTAAGCTATCATGCCTCACAGCCCTGGACCGGGCCATCCCTCGTGCATTGGGCCGAGTCTTTCCAAAGCCTCCACAGCTAGCAGCCACTGACACATCTTGTGACACCGAGTTTTCCTGGGACGAGCACTGGCATGTGGGGAGGAGTGCAGAGAGGATGAGAGAGTACACTGCTTGTTCTTCTGCACGCCACTATGAAAGCACGGTTTCTTTCCCATGAATCTGATGTCTGGAGGATGTCTGTGCATTATATGGAAGGAGGAGGCTGTGCTCTGTGAACATCTCTCTGTGCCCTGGGGGAAGACTAGAGAGCAACAGAGCTGGCCCCACAGAGTTCCAGGGGGCTTCTTCAGGACACGGAGGTATCACAGGACCTTCCCGGTGATGATGCGCAGGGCCTTGAGTCCTGTTGAACCCCGGGGGAAGCTGTGTGTAGCCCCCAGAGGCGATTCAACAGGGGCCAGAGAGCCTCCCATGGAGCGATCTGCAAAGCCCGAGGGGCACTCGGAACTCTGTGGTCAGGTGGGATTTTAGGTAGCCCCTTCTCCCCACTGACAACGGCTTCTGGCTGCTTTGTTTTAGCCACCCCAGAGGATAAAATCCCTGATATCTGCCCCAGCCCTTAAAAAGTGGCACACTGCAAACGGAAATCTAAACCTTCCGTGACAGAACTGGCTGACAGCCATCACGCAGAAGGGTCACACAGGACGTATGGGCTTGAGATCCGCACATCCTAATGGAAACATCACAAATGGACCTAGAAGAATCCAGCTGCCAAGTCCCCAGGTTTTACATCACCCGAGGCTTGGGGGGGGGGGCATTCGATGCTGAGACTTGCATATTGGGTAGGCAGCCCTGGATTCAAGGTGAAGCTCGATGGGGTCAGGTGAGGAGCGGTGCCTGCCAGCTACAGGAGGCATCTTTCTTGGTTTCTAGGAAGGCCCTCTGTAGAACCAAGAGGGATGTTCTAGACAATGGCAGAGATTTGGGGGGGGGGCGGAAATACCCCTTTACAAACAGCTCTAAAGACAACTGTAAGCCGCCCTGAGCCTCCGGGGTAGGGCGGGGTAGAAATTCAAATATAAATAAATAAATAAACTATTGCCCTGCCCTGGTTGGTGATCTCCTCAGATCTCGGAAGGTGAGCAGGGTCTGCCCCGGCTAGTCCTTCGGAAGGGACACCTGCCACGCAGAGGCAAGCATGGGCAAACCACCTCCGCACACCTCTTGCCTTGAAAACCCCATGGGGGTGGGGTCACCATCCTTTGGTTGTGACTTGGCGGCACTTTCCACCCTCAAAGATGGCTATTAGTCATGGCAGCAAAATGGAACCTGCATGTTCAGAGGCAGTCTATCTGGAAGTACTACAGACCTGGGCTAAACCAAAAGGCCCTTCTGCCAGCGCCGGACCGAACGACTGGAGAACTGCTGGGGGGG
>NW_015163101.1:841671-850393 GCF_001447785.1 Gekko japonicus | reverse complement strand
CACCCAACCACCATTGTACAAAAACTTCAGTAAAGACTTGGATCTTCATATAGCCTATCAGTAAGTGCACAGCCCTCTCAGTTGGGTGACTTGTGCTCCCTGGGTCTCTTTCGGTTTGAAAAGGGGGGCTGGGAGAAGGCTGAAGCTCATCCTTTGCTTTCACTGCGGTAATCAAAGGAGGCCGGCTTTAGCAGGGAGGCAGGCTGGCTGCTGCCGCTGCAGCAGATGGGGAGAGATGAGCATGCAGTGTCAGGCTAGATCCGGAGGAAGGAGGACACGCTCACTGTGGATGGGGGGGAGCTGAATATTGGGGAGGGGCCTCCCCCGGCCGCTGGGGGGGGGGGGGGGGGCCCGGGGGAGCTGTCAAGCGGAGGTCTCGGGGAACCAGCCCAGCCCTGCCTCGTCCGGGGTGCACATAAGAGAAGTCACGTTGAGCCAGGCCAGTGGCCCATCCAGTCCGGCACTCTGTGGCACACAGTGGCTGAAGATCCCAGGGGCCATCAGGAGGTCCAGCAGTGGGGCCAGGACACCAGAAGCCCTCCCACTGTTGACCCCCCCCCCAAGGGAATCGTTGCCGAACTGAGGCGGCCAGCCACCTTTCGCTGCTGCTTGTGACCAGCCTATGGGATGCAGGGGTGGAATGCCTCTGCCTGGAGATGCTCCCTTTAGCGCTCTCAGGCACTTGTCTGGACCTGGCCATTGCTGCAGGGGTCCAGAGCAAAGGAGGCCTGCGGTCAGGGCCGGCTCGCTCACTAGGCGAACTAGGCGCTCGCCTAGAGCGCGCCGGCCCTTAGGGGCACCAAACTGGCACCTTCCCCCCCACACCAAAAGCCCCTCCCCCGCCAAAAGCCCTGCAACTTTCTTGACCGGGTGGGTCAGGGTGACTGCCTTGCACCGCTAGGTCTTTAAGTGCGCTCAGAAGCGCAGCCGTTCTCCTCTTGGAGGAGCAGGAGCCACTGGGCTCCCCACCCCCAGGAATCAGTGGTTAGGAGCACAGACTCTAATCTGGGTGACCCGAGTTGGATTCCCCCACTCCTCCTCCACATGCAGCTGCTGGCGTGGCCTTGGCTCAGTCACAAGTTCTCTCAGAGTTGTTCTCTCAAGGGCAGTCCTTGAAAGAGCTCTCTCAGCCCCACTGACCTCACAACCTTTCAGATTTTGTGTTGTTCATTCTTCCTAAAATCCATTTATGTTTGAAAATTGGGGGGTGCACGGGGGGGTGGTGCCAGAAGGTATCCTCGCCTAGTGTGCAAAAAAACCTGGGGCCGGCCCTGCCTGCGGTCCGTCCGTCCATCCCCGCCCCCTCCCCCCGCTGCCCCCTTTCTTCTTAGCCCTTCTTCTCTCAGCAGCCTTGCACACTCTGGGGAACTTTCCCCTGATTTTCTCTTGGCACGCCAGGAAGAGCTTCAAGCGTCTGGTGTTTCTCTGTGTTTGGCTGGAACCATTAAAAGGGAGTCAAACAGGCCCTGGCCTGAATCGGCCAGGCTAGCCCAACCCCTTCAGACGTTGGAAGTGAAGCAGGGTCGGCCCTGGTTAGTACAGGGGAGACCGCCAAGGAAGTCCAGAGTCGCCCTGCAGAGGCAGGCAATGGCAAACCACCTTTGAAGGTCTCCTGCCTTGAAAACCGCATGAGGGATCCCCATAAGACAGCTGTGACTTAATGGCCAAAAATAAAGAGAAGAAGAAGAAGAAGAGATTGGATTTATACCCCGCCCTTCCCTTGGAGTCTCAGAGCGGCTTACAAACTCCTTTCCCTTCCCCTCCCCACAACAGACACCCTGTGAGGTGGGTGGGGCTGAGAGAGCTCTGACAGAAACTGTTCTTTTTCAAGGACAGCTGTGCCAGAGCTTGTGACTGACCCAAGTTCACATCAGCAGGTGCAAGTGGAGGAGTGGGGAATCAAACCCGGTTCTCCCAGATTAGAGTCTGCGCACTTAACCACTACACCAAACTGGCTCTCCCACTGTTGAAGCCAAATGAAGCATTTCACCCAGCATCCTGGCTCCAGCTGTGGCTAGCTCGATGCCTCAAAAAAGTGGGGCACGAGGGCAACACTCCCTCCCATGCCAGTCCAGTCACAGGCATTTACTCTTCACCTACTCGCCAGTGCATCTGACTGGAAAGGGTCCACTCCCTGACGCTGGTCTGTTGTGACTCACACAGATGGCCTCCCATCCTGGCCCCTCCAAGACCTGCTTAATTCCAACAGTCAAACTCTCTGAGAGTGTTTGGCTTAGGCTGCCCCCAGGGGTGCTAAATAATTATTCTTAATAGTTAAGCTTTTTTTCGCTGAGGTTCTACTCGATGTAAATGAGAATAATTTGTCTTCATCCTCTTTAAGCAGGACATTTACTGAAGAGCATGGGAAATTGTATCACTTACTGCACACTTGCTCTTTAAGCTGCCAAGATGGGGACCATGGCCTGTAATTAATTAATCCCTAAGTAAAGCAATTACCACCACTAAATTTGACACATTTTGCACAAGGCAAATTTGCACATTTTGCTCAGCAGTTGGGAAGGAAGAGTAACTTCCTATTGGAAGAATGGGCTTAACTTGTCATATCGCAGTTCCTGACCTACAGTTTTACAATTCTAGACAGTCTATTGCAACAAAAAGCAAATGGACTCCTCAAGAAATGCTGCTTAAAGAAATACTATTTAAACATCAGTTAGGACAAATGCCAAGTGTAGGAAAAGCGGACTGCTGGTTTTAAGTTTTTCTTTGTACCCTTGTTCAGTCTGATGCTTGAGCAGCCCACATGTAGTCTTTTCATTCGTTTGCTAGACGTGCAACTCCCATTTAGCAGGAGATACTTCCAGAGTTGCTGGTGGCAGCCCATGGTGCCCAGTTTGTTGTCTTGGTAACCCCACAGAGTGAGAGAAAGGGTTAGCATTGCTGAGTGGAAACTTGGGACAGTTATGGGGTTTTCTGACCTCCTGGGACAAACCTGAAGGAGGGGGGGGGCTTGTGAGTCTGTTCCTTTGCACAACCATTTTGTGACTGGTCTTGGCCTCCATGGCAGCCATATTGTGGTAAGAAAGCAAGAAACTGTGACAAACCAGTGCTAAATACTAATAAAGATTTATAAAGCTTATCATCATCATCATCATTATTATCAGAGGTCATTTCGTAGAAAAAGAGGTGCAGGAGCTCATTAGCATAACTCATTAGCAAAGCTTATTTGCATATGCCACACCCCCTGACATCACCGGAAGTGTGTCAGAAGGCAACACCCACCGCTCAGGCTCCACTGGACTGTTTTGGATTGCTAGATATTGGGGGGGGGGAATGTGCAGATCTGCCCTCACAGAGGAGGGAGAGCTTGTACCTGAATAAAACTTGGTCTTAAAGGTGCCTCTGGACTGTTTTGGACGGGGGAGCCTGGGGGAGGCTCTGCAGCTGGCTGCTTCTTGCTCTGACTGAGGGCTGCTGGGAGCAGGGGGTGAGGCTTGTTGCATGTGCCCGCCCCCTGGGCTCTTTACTGCCGGAGCTCCGCTCCTGTGCGCTCCTGCAGGAAATGACCCCTGATTATTATTATTTCTATCCTGCCTTCCCAGCCATGGTTGGCTCAGGGTGGCTTACATAAAATAGCATAAGAATTACAATAATATAGATTAAAATTAAGCAACAATGCTAAAACCATAAAACATAATAAAGTGCTAGTATCAATAATTTCACAGTGATGTTGTTACTTGGTTCTCTCATCTCGCTCCTTGGTCTTCTTAGATCATCTTAGGCAGTAGGCTCAGGCTGTCGTTGGAGGTCCCAGGGGGAACACGGCTCTCCAACTATGGGCTGTCAGTTGTTAGTAGTGGCGGCGGCTCCAAAAGCCTGGCGGAAGAGCTCCGTTTTACGGGCCCTGTGGAACTGCAAAAGGTCCCGCAGGGCCCTGGTCTCTTCTGGGAGCTCATTCTACCAGATTGAAGCCACCAGCGTGAAAGCCCTGGCCCTGGTTGTTGCAAGCCTGCCCTCCTTAAGACTCGGGAGGGCCAGCCGATCCTGGGTCCCTGATCACAGCGCTCTCTGGGGTACATTATTTCCTCAAAGACTTATCATAAGTGTATTTTTCAGTCTGACATTCTGTTAAGAATCCTTCATTATCTACGTGCCTCTCTCCTAAACTGAGATGAGCACCGCAGAGGAGAAACCTGATCTCGAGAAAGAAGAGAAGGAGGAGGAGGAAGAAAAGGAGCTGACCCCTACCACAACTGGGGGGGTGACTCCTACCACCCAGTCTTCGGTGCCGGTGACAGCGGCTGGGACAGGTGCTGTTCCGAAAACAACCTCCACGTTGATGTTCCTGACTCCCTCAGGGCCCAGACATCCACCCCGGCTGGGGTATCGACCGAGCTCCAGCTGGGGCCACTTTAACCCGGATTCTACAGCAGAGATTTATATGCTGACACAAGGACCCCGGAGGGATAGCAGGTTCGACCTGGGGTTCCCAGCAGGAGATTTACCCCCGTATGGGGCCTCCTTTGAACCACAGCCGGCAGCGTGGGTGACGAAGCGGTCGAGGGCGCAGAGTGGGTGCGTGTCCCCAGACGGGGGACTGGAGTGGGCCCACAGGATGGAGGTGGCTGACCAAGAGCGGCGGCAACTGCAGAGGGACATGGCAAATCTGTCCCAGGCGATCCCGCAGTTGATGATTCAAGCCATCAGAGAGGAAAGACAAGCTCAACCAGTGGCACCCCCGCAACCACCTCCCCAACCACCTCCCCCCCAACCTCAGCTGGGGGAAGTATCCAGGCCAGCTCTGGGGGAGGTCCCAGTTCCATCGCCATGACCAGCAAGCCCAAGGGGTCCCGCGGTCCATTGGCCAAAAGACCTCATCGAAGCCACGTTTGACGGGAACCCGGACGGACTTGCCTACTTTGTGGTTTGAGTAATGAAATTCGTGGAGAGATCAGGCCACCTGTTCCCAGATGACAGCAGTCGAGTAGACGTGGTGGCGGCCCATCTGAGGGGCCCCACGGCGGCCTGGTATGTGGGGCTGCACAATGCATGGAGTCCTGAGCTAGTCAATCTGGACGCTTTCATGTGGGCCTTGCGGGCCCAATTCGAGGATAAGAATGCGGGGCCGAAAGCAAGGGCCTTCCTACACACCCTGAAGCAAGGGAAGCAAACCGTGAGGGAGTACTCGTCGGAATTCATACTACACGCAGCCAAAGTCCAAACTTGGCCTGATCCGGTACTAGCTGAGTTGTACTGCGTGGGGCTGAATCCAGAAATCCGGGAGACAGTCCTGCGAGCGGTAGATCCAGTCTCCCTACCGGCATGGATGCACAAAGCGGAGAGCTCTGAAACGTGCCTAAACACCCTACGCATGGACATCACCACCGCAGGAGGCAAGCCGGCGCGACAGTCAGAGGCTACGCGGGAGCAACGCATGCGGCAAGGTCTTTGTCTGAAGTGTGGGGGAAAGGGCCATTTCGCGGCCGAATGCAGCAAAACCGACCTGGGGAAACTGGGCCCAAGCGACCAAGCAAAAGGATGCCCGGCCACCCTTGCCAAAAAGCCAACGGGGAAGCCAAAATATGCCAAAGCCCTGCAAGCCACCCCGGAGGGCTTGGAACTCCAGCGAAGATGACCCCAAGCTGGCGGGAAAAGGTCAGGTCCTGCTGTATGAGGCGCAGAGTGCAGGACCCTATCCCCGAGGCGCCAAAAGTGGTGAGCAGCTTTCCCCCCTTGTTTTTTGTGACTTTAATTAACCCCGACCTCGGAACACACATCCGTGTGAGAGCCCTCAATTGACTCAGAGTGTGGGAGGGATCTAATCAACCCCTCCCTTGTTACGGGGTTGGAGGCGGGGGTAGTAAAGCTGGAAGACCCTTTGATTTTTACCCAAATGGATGGGTCTACCATGAAAGGACCCTGTGAGTACGAGACTGTACCGTTAAGGTTGGGGGCGGGGGATCATTGGGAAGAACGGCCATTCGTATCCGCACAAGCCACTAGATTCCCGCTGGTCCTAGGAGGCCCGTGGCTGCATGGACACGATCCCTATATACTGTGGGACGAAGGGAAGGTACAATTCATCTCCCCCAGGTGTCAAAAGCACAGGTGGGACCCAAAGTGGGGCCAGCAGCCTACTGCGGAATCTCCCAGAGTGTGCCTGGCCCAGGAGGAATTGTTATCCATTTCCCCCAAGTACCGGGATTTGGCCAGGGTGTTTGAGGAGGAAGAAGCCGATGAGCTCCCCCCTCATAGACATGTAGACTGTAGCATTGAAATATTGCCTGGCCAAAAACTACCTAAGGGACGCATTTATGCCATGGGCCCGGCGGAGAAAGATGAACTGCGCAAATTCATAGACAAGAACCTGGCCCGTGGTTTCATCAGACTGGCCTCATCCCCCTTTGCCACCCTGGTCTTGTTCCGGAAGAAAAAGGATGGGGAGGCTGAGACTCTGCACGGATTACCGAGGCCTAAATGAAGTGTCGTCAACTAATGCCTACCCCATGCCCTTGATCAAAGATTTATTGGCAGAGGTGGCCAAAGGGAAAATCTTTTCTAAGCTGGATCTCCGAGACGCATACATTCGCGTGCACATCAGGGAGGGGAATGAACATAAGACGGCGTTCAATACCCCTCTCGGGCAATTCGAATATCGAGTGATGCTGTTTGGTCTTCAGGGGGCCCCGGGGGTCTTCATGAACTTGATCAATGAGATCTTGCACAAGCATCTGTTCAAAGGGGCCCTTGTTTACCTAGATGGCATTTGCTGTACTCCCCCGACCTCCCATCCCACGTGAAATTTGTGAGGGATGTGTCAACCACGTTGCACAAGCACAAACTGTTTGCAAAACTTTCTAAGTGCGAGTTTCATAAGACACACATTGATTTTTTGGGATATTGTATCTCGGAGAGGGGTCTGGAGATGGATCCGGGAAAGGTGCGAGATGTATTGGGGTGGGGTGTACCCCGCACCCGACGACAGCTCCAATCCTTCTTAGGATTCGCAAACTTTTACAGAAACTTTTTAGCCAATTTTGCCCAGGTCAGTTTACCCCTGACGGATCTATTAAAAACTAAGGGGAAGGGCCCGGAGGCTACAAAGCGGGGAGCAGCATTGCCTTGGAATAAAGTTTGTCAGGAGGCTTTCGAATGCCTCAAAGCCTTGTTCACTTCGGAACCTGTACTTGCTCACCCTGATGAAACTAAAAAGTTCATTGTACAAACAGATGCGTCGGATGTGGCCATGGGGGGGGCATCCTCCAGGAGGGAGGGGATGGGTTGCTTCACCCCTTGGCATACATATCAAGGAAGTTCAATGACACTGAACTGAACTGGTCTGTTTGGGAGAAGGAGGCAGGGTCAATAAAACTCGCACTGTCCACTTGGCAGCATTGGTTGGAGGGAGCGCGAGTCCAGTTCGAGGTGTGGACTGACCATAAGAACTTAGAAACGCTAAAAACGCCTCGGTGTCTCAATGCCAAACAGCTTCAGTGGGCAGATTTCTTTTCCACATTCCAGTTCACCACCACTTCCCAGGCTCAGCGAATTCGTTGGCCGATGCCTTGTGTCACCTACCCCAACACGATAGCCAACGGGAGGTGGTCTTGGACTCGGTGTTCACACCTTCCCAGTTGAGCGGGGCGGTGACAACACGCAAACAAGCACGCCTCACTCCTCCCACTCTCGTGATTATGCAACCGGCTCCTTCAAGCCAGAAGGGGGGTGGTGGAAACTTGGCACAGTAAGTTCGCCTCCGCGTTCTCGGAGTGCGACAAAGCGGTTCTACAGGCAGAGGGTGGTTTTGAAATGAGAGAAGATGGTTGTTGGTACCGGGAACATAAACTATTTGTACCCCTAGCACTCAGGGGGGAGGTATTGCAAGCAGTGCATGGCTCCAAACTGTCAGGACCCCCTGGATTTGTTAAATCGCTTCAACTTTTGAACCGACAGTTTTGGTGGCCAAAGATGCGGAAGGATTTATCTTCGTATGTCCAATCCTGCCAGATATGTGCCATGAGCAAAGCCAGGCTGGGAAAGCCCCCAGGACTGCTACAACCGCTTCCTACTCCGAGCCGCCCTTGGGAGGTTATATCCATGGATTTTATAACTGATCTCCCACCGAGTAAATCGATGACTGTCATATGGGTGGTGGTGGATTTATTCTCTAAACCAGGGGTCGTTTCGTAGAAAAAGAGCTAGGGGAACCCATTCGCATAACTCATTAGTATATGCCACACCCCCTGACATCACCGGAAGTGTGTCATAAGGCCACACCCCCTGACATCACCAGAAGTGTGTCATAAGGCCACACCCCCTGCCATCACCGGAAGTGTGTCATAAGGCCACACCCCCTGACATCACCAGAAGTGTGTCATAAGGCCACACCCCCTGCCATCACCGGAAGTGTGTCATAAGGCCACACTCAGTCTTCGTCTTAAAGGTTAGTCTTAAAGGTGCTATTTGAACTCTTGGACTATTTTGCAGCAACAGACTAACACAGCTAATTCCTCTGAATCTAAACCCATCACTCAGGCTCCACCCCCAAAATCTGTCTGAGGCCTGGCGTTGGACCTGCAAGGCTGGCGGGAGTGCGAGGAAGCCCCGCCAAGGCCCTCCCTGGCCCCAAGCAGGCAGGGGTGGGGAGAGGCAGGGAGGAAGCAACTTACCCTCCCTCTTCTCCTGCCTCCTCCTGGCTGAATGAGGGCTGGAAGCGGGGCAGCCGGAAGCAGGGGGCGGGGCTTCGTCATGTGCCCGCCCCCCC
>NW_015163101.1:825869-841614 GCF_001447785.1 Gekko japonicus | reverse complement strand
CAAACTCTAGAACAATATCTCCGTTGTTTTACCAACGATCAACAGGACGATTGGAATGACTTATTGCCTCTAGCTGAATTTTGTTATAATAATACGTGTCAATCTTCCACGGGGATGTCCCCGTTCAAGGCATTGTACGGTTTTCTTGACTTTTTTAGTGTTGCCGTCCATTACTTTCACCTTCTCAGCCATTTGCTCCATTATTTTTAAAGTCTCAGTCAGTTGGAGCTGCTGAGTTGCAAGATTCTGGTTTAGAGTCGTTAGCTGTTGTTCGATGTTAGTTATCTGGCACAGCAGAGGGTGCAAGGAATTTGCCAACATTTTGGAGAACTCAATGGTCTCTTCCAGTCAAGGGCTCAAGATCCCAGCTGGTTTCACTTTTACTGGTTTCTCTTTCTCTGCCCTCTTCCCTGCCATCTTTATGGATTGTTTACTTTTATGAAAACTTGCTAAAGTCTCTGAAATATGCCCATACGCTTATCTGCGCTCTGGTAAGTCTCTCAAAACAGATTTTCTTCCACTCCCCCCTTAGTATTTCGTTGTTTAGTTCATGCGCATGGGAGGGTCCCCTCCCCCGCTCGCTTTTTTCGCCATTCCCAGGGGGTAGCTTTCTTTTTAAATTCTTGTTTCACTTTAACCCGACTCACAGTTCATTGTTGGTCATATGACCTCACTCGGCACACGTTCAAAACGCTCGATCTCCGACGCTTGTCCTGATCAGCGGCTCTAGATCCATATGGACACTCAGTGGCGGGACCGTCGGGGCGGAGGAGCGCCACAATTCCCCAGCATCACGCTGGCAAAGAGGCCACTCCTCAAAAGCCCCATAGCTAGGAGCCTTTTGCCAAGGCTCCGGGGGGAGGGTAGTGACCCGTTGCCCCCTCTCCATTCCACTGGTGCACAGATCACATCCCCGGGAGGTCCGGGAGATGCATCCGCCAGCGTGTTGCCATAAACTGGAAGTCGTGTTCCTTTCTCTATACGTGCCCTATCAGATTTTAAAACAAGACAGGCTCCTAAAGCTTAGGAAGTTACCATTCTCTACAGAGTTTCTGTTACCTTGCAGCTTTCTCCCAGCTCTTCAGGCGAACACATGGTCAATGGCTACCTTCTTCGTTAAGAGTTCTGTCTGCTCGCATGGATCCAGCACCCAAGGAAAAGAGAGCTTCCTGCTGGCTGCCCTGAGTTTTATCTTTTCCCTTTCCCCTCCCATTGACCCAGTCAGGCCAGGTCAAGGAAGCTTTTCCTGAAGCCTCCAGAATTTTCCTCCCTGCTGCCTCTCTGGTAGTTCATTCCTCCAAATCTCTGTTCCCTGCTAGAAGAAGGGGGAGAGCTTGACCCACCCATTGTCTCTCCTGCCAGATCTATTAGCTTTTGTACTGAGGTAAGCTGGAAAGCAATTGGACTGCCTCCCCCCTTTCCTGTCCAGAGAGAAGGGGGAAAAACTTTTAAAACTCAGAGTGCTCATTTCAAACTTCCAAGGGAAAAAAATACATTTCTTCACAAGCTGCACTGGTTGAATTTCTACACATCATATAGCCACTCAAGGGTGGAAGTAAAAGCCACCAGTTTTCTCCCTCCCAGACAGAGCTCTTGTGCCTTTGACAGCTTCATCCTAGGCTGGAAAAAAATTCATTTTCTATTGCTCCAGCCCCCCAGGGGGGATTTACCTTCAGCATGCATTTGTTAAAGACCTGAGGAGCACAGGCAAACATAAAATTAAAAATGGCAGCAACCTGAGAGCGAAGGTGGGCTGCGCAACACATAAACCCTTCCTCCAGGTCTTTAATTGCTGTCATAAAGAAAATGCTATGAACGCGGAATGGGTGCAGAGTTTTGGGGCCGCCAGCTGCTTCTGGAGTGCATTTATCACAATGGAGGCTATGTTGAATTTGTATGCCCCTTTTAATAGCAGTGATATGAGAATTAATGAGGAAAGATTCATTCCATGTACATGAAGTAGCTAAAACAACCGGCTTATTCTATGAAATGGCCAACTAATTAGAGATGGATTTTTTTTTCTAGAAAGGTTTTTGTAGTGGAAGAATTCCAGAGGCATCACCTTGTCCATCTGTTGCAACCAAAACAACCCAAAAAGTCTTGTGGCATCTTAAAGACTAACAAGTTTAGTGTGGAAGAGGCCAGCATAGCCAAAGTCTCTGTCAGAGGCATGAGGTTTGTTAGTGGCCAATGAGAATAATATCTTGAGACTTCCGGTTTATGGCGGTGCACTAGCAGACTCACCTCCTGGACCTCCCGAGGGTGAAGCTGCGCTCCAACCGAAGAAGGGAGTGCGCAGGCTCGCAACCCCCCCATGGGCCTGAGGAAGGGACCCTGGCCATGGAACTTCAAAGAGGTCGCCTCTTCTACTGCAGAATGCCGGAGAATTGAGGTGCCTCTCTGTTCCAACGGTTCTCCGTGCTGTGATACCGAATGGACTTAGTGACGCTGACCGGGACAAGCGCAGGAGATCACATGGTAGAAACGAAATGAAAGCGAGGTGAAAGGACCGATTATGAACGTGAGTCAATTCTGAAGCATTCAAAGAGAAAAAGATAGCCCCCCACCCCACTGATCGGGGGGGAAAACTAGCGGGGGAGGGATGCCTCCTATGTGCGCGAACTTTTGAGCGAATGAGGGGGGAGCGGAATAAAACGCGAGGGAAACTGCCTAGAAGTACTTACCAAAGCGAGTCCAAGCAGTCAAGCACACATTCAGAGACTTTTTTTAAAAGTTTGTGAAAGTAATCGATAAAGATGGCGGGGAAGAAGGACAAAGAAAGACTTTTGAAAGCGAAAGGGTGTGAGAGCCCAAAACCGGAAGTTACCAGTGAGATGGCAAAGGCTGTAGCGGATTACATGTGCCCTCTACTGGAACAGCTGAATAACTTCAAGGAACAGATGTCCGTGGTTACACAAGGCATTACTGCACAACAAACTCAGATAAATGACATGATACAAATAATGAAGCAAGATGCTGAGAAGGTAAAGGAAGTGGCTGCAACTACACAGAAAGTGAAGAAGAAAGTGCAAAAGCTGGAGAGAAAACAACTTCCTTGGAAGATCAATTGCTGCAAGTTCAAATGGAAAAGGCCAACATGGTCCTGCGTTTCCATGGCGTGCCAGAGAATAGAGGGGAGAATCTTAAAGAAGTGATGAGTGAACTGCTGGCCCCAGTGACAGAAATGAAGGCAGTATCGTTACTTAATGATAATGACCGCTAGGGCAGTCTTACCAACTGAGGTTGCATTGTCGATCTTGATGGTTCACAGCCTGGTCTCCGTGTCTGCAGCCTCACTATGGAGGACCGTTTCCCTGACCTCAGGATTTAATCCCAGGTGGTACTGTTCCACCAGGACCTCATCTGGCCAGCCCCGAATCTTGGCGACTTATCGCCTGAACTCAGCTGTATATGCTTTAACCAACAGTTTACCTTGCTTGAAGGTGCGGAGGAATGCCCGCGCTTGGGCTTCTGCGTTGGGGTCCTCGAATTACGCTCGAAGGGCCCACATGAAGGCATCCACTGATGGGAGCTCCGGCCCATCAGCAGAGAATAGAGGGGAGAATCTTAAAGAAGTGATGAGTGAACTGCTGGCCCCAGTGACAGAAATGAAGGCAGTATCGTTACTTAATGATAATGACCGCTAGGGCAGTCTTACCAACTGAGGTTGCATTGTCGATCTTGATGGTTCACAGCCTGGTCTCCGTGTCTGCAGCCTCACTATGGAGGACCGTTTCCCTGACCTCAGGATTTAATCCCAGGTGGTACTGTTCCACCAGGACCTCATCTGGCCAGCCCCGAATCTTGGCGACTTATCGCCTGAACTCAGCTGTATATGCTTTAACCAACAGTTTACCTTGCTTGAAGGTGCGGAGGAATGCCCGCGCTTGGGCTTCTGCGTTGGGGTCCTCGAATTACGCTCGAAGGGCCCACATGAAGGCATCCACTGATTGGAGCTCCGGCCCATCAGAGTTATACAGTACAACTTCCCAGTCCGCTGCCTCATCTCGTAGTCAGGAAGCTATATAGTCCACTCTTTGTTCCTCGGTCGGGAACAGGTGGCCCCAATTCATCATGAATTTTTGGGCCCGCACCACAAAGAACAGCAGAGTGTCCAGCGAACCAACGAACGTAGCATCTAACGGCTCGACTGGGGGATGTAAGTCCGGCCCCGGCACGTTGGGTCCTTGCGGGCGTCGACCTGGGGGGGTTACCCCAGGGGCTGGTAGTCTGGGTGCCTGGATCTGCTTCTGAACCTGCTGTTGAACAGCCGGTGGTTGAACCACCGCCATTTGCGCGGGGGGTCTCTGTGGCTGAGGACCCCTTCGTTGCAGTTCCTGTTGCACTGCCCCAGCTACCATGGTAGGAATTTTCTTGTGGGAATCCTCAACAATCCACATCATATGGTCGAAACCCCTCTCCAACAATTCCAAACGGGTACTGACGAACTCCTCCCTGGCCCAGCCACGGCCCCTTTGCTTTCTACAGCATAGTCCGAAGCTCAGGGGCCCCCGGTTACACAAACCTCCGCTCCATAGTCATCAACTTTGAGCAGTCTGGGCATCCTCACATTCGCTCATCTCGGTCAGAGAGAATCGAGTCGAGGTGATTAAGATTCCTAACACTTTGTCAGGAACTTTAGGCAGGTAACACCACATACTCAGGCTTCTTCAGAAGATAAGTGTTTATTGGTTAAATCCAGTACTAAAGTAACTCATGTACAGCTTGTGTTAGGAATGGCCTGTAATATGATGGCCACTGACTTATAGGATATTCAAATAACGCCCCCCCTCGTTGCAAAAGCCAATAGATGGTTTTCTCCCGCTAGCAAGCAAGCAATTTTTGCACCTAAACTGTTACATTTCCCAGGCTGGGTGATTTACAGAGAGAATACCCACCAAGGTCATTTCTACAATTAGCCAGCTGTGTGAGACAGGGAAGAGTGGGTAAGGCAGAGGAGGGAGCCCCCTCCACATTCCAACTCTATGACAGGGCTACCTGACACAGTGACCGCTGTTCCATGCCCAAAAGATGACAAAAAAACCCCTCCAGGATCCCTGGCCAAATTGGCCTGGAGAAAATCTGTTTCCTGACCCCAAACTGGCAATCAGCATTTCCCTGGGCGTGTGAGAAAGGGCCACAAGAGCTAAGCACTGAAGCAACCCTTCCTGCCCTCCCTCTCATGATCTGCCTAAGTTCACACAATCAGCATTGTTGTCAGATGGCCATCTAGCCTCTATTTAAAAACCTCCAAAGAAGGAGAGCCCACAACCAGCCTGTTCCACTGAGGAACTGCTCTGTCAGGAAGTTCTTCCTAATGTTTAGCCAAAAACTCTTCTGATTTAATTTCAACCCACTGGTTCTGGTCCAACCTTCTGGGGCAAAAGAAAACTACTCCACACCATCCTCTATATGAGAGCCCTTCAAGATGGTTATCATATCACCTCTCAGTAGTCTCCCCTCCAGGCTAAACATACCCAGCTCCTTCAACCTTTCCTCATAGGACTTGGTCTCCAAACACCCATCTCCATTGCCCTCCTCTGGACATGTTCCAGCTTGTCTATATCCTTCTTAAATTGTGGTGCCCAAATGATGTATAAGAACATAAGAACATAAGAGACGCCAATGTTGGATCAGGCCAAAGGCCCATCCAGTCCAACACTCTCTGTCACACAGTGGCCAGAAATACCAGTGCCATCAGGAGGTCCAGCAGTGGGGCCAGGACATTAGAAGCCCTCCCACTGTTGACCCCCCCCCAAGCACCAAGAAGACAGAGCATCACTTGCCCCAGAGCCCCTAGCTATACCTTGTGGCTAATAGCCACTGATGGACCTCTGCTCCATATGCTTATCTAATTCCCTTTTGAAGCCATCCATGCTTGTAGCACCCACCACTTCCTGTGGCAGTGAATATAGATGGTATATGACACCGAAAAAGATTGCAAATATGAATGACCATAAGTCTAGTAAATATTGGAAATGTAAAAAACAGGAAGGTTCGTTTTATCATATGTGGTGGACCTGTGAGAAAGCAAATAATTTCTGGACTGAGGTTCACAATGAAATGCAATGTATTTTAAAATGTAATTTTAAAAAAGAACCTGAAATAATGCTGTTGGGTTTGAAAATGGAAGAATTGAATGTTACCAAAAGAACTTTGTTTTGGTATTTGATTACCACGGCGAGAATGACCTATGCGCAATTTTGGAAACAGGACAAAATACCAGAAAAATGGGACTGGATCAAAAAAGTCGTATTTATGGCGGAAATGGACAAAATCACAAGAAAGCTAAACAACCAAGAAGATGAACGTTTTTATGAAGATTGGAAAGATTTTAAACAATATTTAGAGACCAATTGGGATGTAGCAAATAATTTGTTGTGTTTTGAAGAATATTAGAAATGAAAATCTATAGATATAAAAGAAAGAGGTTACCTATTTGTAAGATATAAGTCATAGAGTAAATAACAAAAGTTATAAGAAAGTGATAAATAAAAATGTTAAGAGGGAATATGTTAAGACAAAAATAAATGAACGGATGTAAGCATTGCGGGAAGCCAAGTAAGGGGGTGGGTATGGAGGTGTAACGAAAAAAATAGGGATATTTGAAATGTATTATAAGGATATAATGGTTCATGACGAATTGTATTATCCCGACAATAAAAGTTGTTTAAAAAAAAAAATTGTGGTGCCCAAAACTGAACATAATACTCTAGGTGAGGTCTAACCAGAGCAGAGTATAGTGGTACTATCACTTCATGTGATCTGGACCCTATACTTCTGTTGATACAGTCTTTTTAGCAACCGCATCACACTGCTGACTCATGTTCAGTGTATGGTCTACTAAGACCCGTAAATCCTTTTCACATACTAGTACCAAGACAAGTCTCCCCCAATCTATAATTATGCATTTGATTTTTCCTACCTAAATGCAGAACTTTACATTTATCCCCATCAAAATTCATTTTATTTGTTTTAGATCCGTTTTCCAGAAGTCAGCCAGTGGCTATTTAAAAAAAAAAAGTGTATAGACACAGATCTGAAATTCATTAAAAACAAACTCATGCACACTTTTGTCTCCTAATTGCATGGTGATAGTTATTTTAAAATACCATCTATTTTAAAAGCAAATTTCTAGTTACTATCCTTGTAAAGATACACACAAAAGTGTGATGTTAATGCCAAGTGAAACTTCAAATTCAAAAGGAATTGCTGAATAACATTTGTGTTGATCCAAGAATGGTTGGTACTGACTTAGTTCCTTGCCATGACAAGGCAAAACAGAATAAATTATAAGAAGAGAAATCATGCAAATATTCTTGATTTGCATAATTGGATGAGCACATTGAAGCCCTTGAGTTACTTCTCTTCTCAGTATTCTGTATGTCTGTGTCTCAGTAGCTCCCTCAAGTTCCTAGCATTCCTGTTCAGGAGACATTTCTGTGGGTGCTTCAATACTCACCATTGTCTCCATTATTGACACCATTCCACTTTTACAGATAACAGAGACGTTTCTATTACCAAAAAACCCAAAAAAGCCCACCATTACATTCTACTGTTCCCCTTGTTGTCCTCCTGTCTTTTCGAGACTTGGTTTGTAGTTTCTCTCACCTATTTAACCTCCCTACAGTGCTGCCTCTTTTCCAATTACCTTGCAATACTTCCCATTCTGCTCATTTTCCTTTCAGCTTCATCTGAGAGTAAAAGTGTGGCAATGCAAACTAAAATAAATGAATGAGCTAACTGTGATGGTAAAAAGTAAAGGTAAAGGTTCCCTTGCTCGAAAGCCAGTCGAATCCGACTCTAGGGTTGCGGTGCTCATCTCCGTTTCAAAGCCGAAGAGCCAGCGCTGTCCAAAGATGTTTCCGTGGTCATGTGGCCGGCATAACTAAACACCAAGGCGCACAGAACGCTGTTACCTTCCCACTGAAGTGGTACCTATTTATCTACTTGCAATTTCTTGCTTTCGAACTGCTAGGTGGGCAGGAGCTGGAACTAGAGATGGGAGCTCACTCCATCATGCGGCACCCGGGTCTCGAACTGCTGAACTACTGACCTTCCACAGCCTGCAGTTCAGCGTCTTAACCACTTGAGCCACCGCAGCTCAATGTGATGGTACCTCTCTTTTATTTTGTGTGGTTAGGTGTGATGTAGTTTTAAATTTCTTGTTGTTTCTTTCTCTCACTCAAAGTATCTATCGCTGCCACCAGGAATTTAATTCCAGTCTTTAATTAACCTTTCCCACAGTATTGTGCCCAAGCTCTGAGGCTCCTTCATTGGATTTTGTGCTTCTGAGGATAAGACTCTGGGTTAACAATAAACAAGTTGAAACTTTATTGGTAAAAAAGTGCATTAGCTACAAGATGTTTTGTTAAGTTGTTCAGTAAAATCTTTCCCTTTTTACTCAAGGTCTCTGTCAGCCTTTTCCCCTCACACTCTTAAAATACTCTGACTATATTAGATTTTGCCTAATGTGCCCCCTTAAGTCTTCCTCCTTTAGAGTCTTAATGCATTTCACAGCACTTCTATATGATTCTATTCGGAAGACTGCTTCTCTGACTCTGTGAAGATTGACCACAACTGACAGTTGCTGACTTCAGACTGAACCCTCTGCCTTCTCTCTCACCACACACATTTCCTAGCTCCGCCCACACACTCTCAGTCACCAACCAATCACCTTACCCCCTTGTTCTTCTGACACTTACCAACCATTTAAAGAAACACACACATATAACTTGAAATCATTACACTAACATTCAGCCTTCTTTTGGTTGGGGTTGCTTTGGCTGATGCAATAGTGTGCAACCTGATTCTGCCTTTGCTTGTGGGATTTCATAAAGTGGACAACAGAGACAGTTGCACCTGATCTGACTCTTAGGCTTACCAAATCTCGCCAAATCGCGGCGGGGGATTCGCATGTCTTCGCAGAATCCATGCCGCGGGGACAGCAAGACGCGTTGCACTGCCGTCGCCAGGACATGACGCTACGTGTCGCTCTGGCAACAGGGCTGTTCGGAGCCCCGTTGCCAGAGCGACGCGTAGCGTCACATCCTGGCGACGGCGGGTGCAACGAGTCTCGCCGTCCCCGCAGCACAGATTCTGCGAAGACATACAATCCCCTGCCGCGACTTGGCAACCCTACTGACTCTGGAACAGAGGAGTAGGCCCTGCTGGGCCAGATTAGTACAGCAGCATCCAAGTTTTCCCACAGTGGCCAAGTGGTCACCCCCACAGGGTTACAAGCACAGCATGGGGGCCAAAGTCCCTTGCACTGTTACCCCCACCCAGGGGTCATTTCGTAGAAAAAGAGGTGCAGGAGCTCATTAGCATAACTCATTAGCAAAGCTTATTTGCATATGCCACACCCCCTGACATCACCGGAAGTGTGTCAGAAGGCAACACCCACCGCTCAGGCTCCACTGGACTGTTTTGGATTGCTAGCTATTTGGGGGGGGGAATGTGCAGATCTGTCCTCGCAGAGGAGGGAGAGCTTGTACCTGAATAAAACTTGGTCTTAAAGGTGCCTCTGGACTGTTTTGGATGGGGGAGCCTGGGGGGGGCTCTGCAACTTACCTGGCTGCTTCTTGCTCTGACTGAGGGCTGCTGGGAGCAGGGGGTGGGGCTTGTTGCATGTGCCCGCCCCCTGGGCTCTTTACTGCCGGAGCTCCGCTCCTGTGCGCTCCTGCAGGAAATGACTCCTGCCCCCACCCAATTCCTCTGGGTATTCCTTCCTGCACCTGGAGGAAGAGCCTTGCTTTGGTGGGCTAAAGGGTTCCTTGTAGTGAGCAAGCAGCTGGTGCCTCAAATTCAAACGCCAGCTTAACCCTCCTAGGCAGAAAGCCGCTCTCATTTAATACCTCATGTGAGGCCTCTTTGCATTGTTTTCCATAATTTGTAATCCACCTTGAATCTCAGAGAAGGAGGGGGGCTATACACCAAAGAAAATATTGCCATTTTCTGGCTTATCTTGTGGACAGAGGCCAACTTTTCTTGTTTCAGAACTGGGAGGTTCCAGCCCCCAGCTGAAGGGCCTCCTTCAGACAAGAAGGAGCGAGGCACCAGTAAGGTTGCCAGCCTCCAGGTGGGGCCTGGGGATCTCCCGCTTTTACAACTGATCTCCAGCTGGCAGAGATCAGCTCCCCTGGAGAAAATGGTAGCTTTGGAGGGTGAACTCTATGGCATTGTACCATGCGGAGGCCCCTCCCCTCCCCAAACCCCGCCCTCTCCTGGCTCCACCCCCAAAGTATCCAGTTATTTTCCAACCCGTACCTGGCAACCCTAGCACCAGGCCAGGCTGCCACAGACGGGGGGGGGGCTATTTCACCTCTGGGCAGCTGCTGAGCCAGACTGTGCTTAGCCAAAGGACAGGCAGGCAGGGAGAAACCAAGCACCATCTTCTTTTGAGGCTGCTGCACAAAGAGGGTTTCTTTCCAGACATCCCTTTCCCCCTCCTGAGTTGCTGGCTTCTGACCAAAGGAGGCTCCCATTCTTGTCAGCACGGCCTAGTGGCGCAAAGCCATGGAGCTCACCTCCACTGAAAGCAGCGATGGCTGCTTATTTGGGGCATGCTCAGCTCAGCAACTAATATGCAAAGTGAAGTGTAGGCACAGACTGTTATGAGACTAAATGCCTTCTTAGAGATACTTTACAGAAAGCAAAATGATGGAGGGGAACAATGGTCAGCAATCCAAGTGTGAAATGTGCACAGATTTATGCCAGCACACTAACGCCATCGCTCAGGACAATCCCATGTATGTGTATGACTCATTGTGAGAGTCTGGGTGTGCCACTTGCAACACCATATGTTTGGGCTGTGGAGGAGGAGGAGGAGGAGAGGAGATTGGATTTATAACCCACCCTTCACTACCCAAAGGTGTCTCAGAGCGGCTTACAAACTCCTTTCCTTTCCCCTCCCCACAACAGACACCCTGTGAGGTCGGTGGGGCTGAGAGAGCTCTTGACAGGAACTACTCTTTTTCAGAATTAAGATTGCTGGGAATTAAGATTGCTGGGGAAAAGATCAACAACCTCAGATATGCAGACGATACCACTCTAATGGCAGAAAGTGAAGAGGACCTCAAGAGCCTCTTGCTGAGGGTAAAGGAGGGGAGCGCAAAAGTGGGCTTGAAGCTCAACATCAAAAAAACTAAGATCATGGCATCCGGTCCCATCACTCCTTTGCAAACAGAAGGGGAAGTCGTGGAAGTAGTGACAGACTTCACGTTCCTGGGATCCCAAATCACCGCAGACTGTGACTGCAGCCATGAAATCAAAAGATGCCTGCTACTTGGGAGGAAAGCGATGGCGAACCTAAACAGCATGATAAAAAGTAGAGACATCACCCTGCCAACAAAAATCCGCATGGTCAAAGCAACGGTATTCCCAGTAGTCATGTATGGCTGCGAGAGTTGGACTATAAGGAAGGCCGAGCACCGAAGAATAGATTCTTTTGAACTATGATGCTGGAGAAGACTCTTGAGAGTCCCTTGGACTGCAAGAAGATCAAATCAGTCAATCCTAAAAGAAATCAACCCTGACTGTTCCCTGGAAGGCCAGATAATGAAAATGAAGCTCAAATACTTTGGCCACCAAATGAGAAGGGAGCACTCACTGGAGAAGACCCTGATGCTGGGAAAGATTGAAGGTCAAAGAAGACGGGAACGGCAAAGGATGAGATGGTTAGACAGTGTCAGAGATGCAATGAACATGAAACTGAGCAAACTTCAGAGGACAGCGGAAGACAGGAGGGCCTGGCAGGATCTAGTCCATGGGGTCGCGAAGAGTCGGACTCAACTGTGCGACTGAACAACAACAACACTCTTTTTCAAGAAAGAGCTCTTATCAGAACTACGGCTTGCCCAGGGTCATCCAGCAGGTGCAAGTGGAGGAGTGGGGAATCAAACCCGGTTCTCCCAGATTAGAGTCTGCACACTTAACCACGACACCAAACTGGCTCACCTGGAGGCCTGTACAGATTACTAAACAACATGTGATTTATCTATCCGTAATCTGAAGCTGTATATTTTCAGTTAGGCAAATGGCCTTTCTTATACTGGCTCATTATTGATCCCTTGTTCCAAATTTCTACATCATTTGGCTCTTTAATTATCAAAGGTTCCTGACCCCTGAGCTATACCATCTCTGTCTCGTTCTCCAGTGTTCAGTATATACCGTGGTGTGTCAGCAATGCCCTGTGGCTCTACGCAGGAAACAGGTCAGTTCTTGAGCAAAAGGGTAAATGGATACTGATCTGACATTAAAAATAGCCATATGCAGAAACCCGGTGGTGGTGGGGGGGGGGCAACATTTCAACCTGCCTGGACAACCAATGGCTAAGTCACAATTTGCAAGCAAAATAACTTCAGAGGGAGACCCCAGCATGAAAGTGCTGAACTGGGATTCTGACATGCTCCACGATGCCTTCCTCCCACCCTTGATCAAAGACTCGGGATTCCTCGTGCAGTACAGGTGCTGACTATGTTAGCAAAACCCAGGACTCCCCAACCAGCCTGTACTACTGTTAAGTTCCTTAGCAAGCTTAATCTTTGCATTTTTCATTAGAATTAAATTTTAGATAACTCCATATGACACTGTACTTCCCGCATTTCATGGCCCTGCTGTTTGTTTTCTGTACCTCCTACATGAAATGTCTGCATAGCATTGGATTCACTCATTGCATCTGAGGAAGTGGTCTCTGGTCCAGGAAAGCCTTGGCTGGTGTGAAATCGTGTCAGTCTTTTCAGGTGTCACAAGACTCCCATGAGCCCCGACTTGGATGGCCCAGGCTAGCCCCATCTTGTCAGATCTCAGAAGCTAAGCAGGGTTGGCCGTGGTTAGCACTTGGATGGGAGACCACCAAGGCAGTCCTGTCCCACTGTTATGTATGCGGGCCGCCACAAGGCACCCGCAAGAAGCAGAGGAGCTTGGCTCCAAAAGGACAATAGGACCGCGGATCCTAGTCCCCTCCCGAGCCAGCCAATAGGCTCCTTGGCGGGAAATTCAAACCCTCCAATGGAGTGAGAGGCCCGGGGATGGGAGTGTATATAGTTGGCCCTGCTGGGCCGTTGTGTTGTTGTTAAGTACTCAATAAACGTGTGCAACCGCATGTCGTTGTCCGAGTCCTCCATGCGGCGAACCCAGTACTTTTCACCCACGCTGCTACTTAGAGGCAAGCAATGCAAACCACCTATGACTGTCTCTGGTCTTGAAAACCCCTCGGGTGTTGCCATAAGTCAGCTGTGACTTGACAACACTTTCCACCACCACCACCACCAAGACCCCTGTTTATTTTTTACCAACTACGCACACTCAGACTAAACTTCCCAGCCCTTAAGGTAAAGTCAGTCGAATACAACTCTAGGGTTGCGGTGCTCATCTCCATTTTAAAGCCGCTGTCCGAAGACATTTCTGTGTTCATGTGGCCGGCATGACTAAACACCAAGGGGCACGGAACGCTGTTACCTTCCCACTGAAGTGGTACCTATTTATCTACTTGCAATTCCTTGCTTTCAAACTGCTAGGATGGCAGGAGCTGGAACTAGAGACGGGAGCTCACTCCATCATGCGGCGCACTTGGGTCTCGAACTGCTGAACTACTGACCTTCCACAGCCTGCAGTTCAGCGTCTTAACCACTTGAGCCACCGCAGCTCCCAGCCCTTAGTTCAATACAAAATAAAAACAGGGACTTGGAAAATTGACAGCTTTGTTAATACATAACAGACAAGTGGGGACCCGCAAGAAACTTGCAGGAACAGCTATCCCATTTCCCTCACCTCTGCTTCTTTCCCTCTCACACTACTTCTCTCACCCTCTTTCTCCTTCCTGCCTCTCCTTTTCTTACTCTCTCTCTCTCCCCCCCCTCCATGTCTGTCACTTTCTTTCTGCCCCCACCCCATCACTCTTTGTACCCCGTCACTCTCCCGGCATCCCACCTACTTCCTCCCCCCCACAGCAGCAGTGGGAACAGCCGCTCTCCAGGAATCACAATGGCTTACACAAATACAGGGCTCCTAGGTCCTTGTTGGGAAACTCCTGGAGAACTGGGGGTGGAGCCTTGAGTGGATGAGGTTTGAGCTTGGAAGTGACCTCAGCAGGGTATTGATATATCTAATTCTCAACAGTCCCTTCTGCGTGCGTATACTTATTTCTGCAGATAGAGGGCACACTCTCCCCCAACAGGTTTTTCTACAGACTCAGGGGACTCCGTGGGTCTGCAGAAAAAACCAAAAAGTTAAAAAAGAACTTGGGGAAAGTTGAATTCCCCCCCCAATACCTTTGAAAATGGCCACCACAGGGATCTACTCCAGGCCCCACCACATGGACATTATTTTATCCTCCTTTTTATCCACACCCTATGAGGTAGGTTAGGCTGAAAGTATGTGACTGGTCCAAAATCACCCAGTGAGTTTCCACGGCAAGATGGGGATCTAAATCTGGGTCTCGCAAACCCTACTCTGAAGCTCTGACCATTATACTACACTGACTTTCATAGGGTGGCTGCTGTTGAGCAGTAGCAAGCAGCCAGGCCTAGTTGATTCACGCAAGTCAGGTGGTCTCAAGTCACCCAGAGGGTGCTGCTAGGCCTAGGTTTCCCAGCTTCCAGGTGGGACCTACAGATCCCCCAGAATCACAACTGAACTCCAGACATTACAGAGATCTGTCCCCTTGGAGAAAATGGGTGGACTCTGTGGCATTATATTCAGCTGAGGCCTCTCCCGTCCCCAAACTCTGCACTCCTCAGACTTCACCAGAGAATCTCCAGGCATTTCCTATCCTGGAGCAGGCAACCCTAGTCCCAGGCCTGGCTCTAAACCATTTAGCCATTCATACTGCAGGGGAAATCCTTCGATGCTGGTTCAAGTCAGTTTCTCTCAAATTTTTGCTTCCTCCCCCCCCCCCAGCTATCTTAGTCTATCCCTCACTGTCCATGCAGTGGGGCCTGGAGCAGATCCCTGGGGCAGCCATTCAAAAAGGTTTTTTGGGGGGGAATTCAACCCTCCCTGAGTTTCTTTTTTTTAACCCTTTGGTTTTTTTCTTCAGACCCATGGAGTCCCCTGAGACTGTAGAAAAACCTATTGGGGGAGAGTGTAACCCCTATTTGCAGAAATAAGCAGGGGTCATTTCCTGCTGGAGCGCACCAGAACAGCGCTCCGGCAGTAAGGCGCCCAGGGGCAGGAAATAAGCAGGGGTCATTTCCTGCTGGAGCGCACCAGAACAGCGCTCCGGCAGTAAGGAGCCCAGGGGCAGGCACATGCAGTAAGCCCCGCCCCCAGCTCCCAGCAGCCCTCAGTCAGGCCACGAGGAGCAAGAAGCAGCAAGGTAAGTTGCAGAGCCCCCCCCGCCTTTCCTGGCCCACTCGCCGACATGGACAGGGCCGGGGAAGGCCTGCAGAGCCCCCCACCTTTCCCGGCCGGTCCACCCACCAATGCGGACAGGCCCTGGGAAGTCCTGCAGAGCCCCCGCCTTTCCCGGCCCACCTGCCAACACAGACGGGCCCAGAGAAGGCCTGCAGAGGGGGGGTGGGAGAGCCAGGGGGTGGCAGGGCATTGATGGGGGGGTGGGAGAGCCACAGGGCCTTGATTGTGGGTTGGGAGAGCCTCCCTCACTCCCCATCTCTTTGCCCTCTTTCTTTCCCCCTTTCCCTCCTTTACTTCTCTCTTTCTTTCCATCTTTCCCTTCTTCTTTCCTTTTCTCTTTCTTTCCCTCTTTCCATCCTTATTTCCTTCTCCCTCTTTCTTTCTCCGC